>NC_086325.1:134228140-134528140 GCF_036172605.1 Pelobates fuscus | reverse complement strand
GTTCAGTTTTTACCACATTTTCAGGCCTTGAAAGAAGTTTTTCTTTCATTGTTTTCACCTGATCTTTTGTTTCTGGTTTGCTTTTATCCAGCTCCTTCTCTTCCACTTTAAGTGCTTTAAGAACTGGCTTCTTTATTGGACCAGATCTACGGCTCCTACCTAGATGTTCAGACTGTTGATTGTTTGAGTTTGTGGATTCACTTCGCCAACGGGCTTCACTTGTTGAGTCTTGACATACGCCATCTTCCTTCTTCCACAAATCTGATCCCAATCCTTGTGCCTCCTTAGGGACCTCTTCTTCAACACTGCTGGCTGTGTCGGATGATTTATTATGGTTTGCATGACCCCACCCTTTGAACTGAGATTTTTTATCATTTTTGGGGAGCTCTGAGCTCCTTGAAGATGCATCCCTTGAATTAATCGGGTGCCCCCTGTTCACGCCAGAATCTGCAGCAGTTTCAAGATGCTGGTACAGTACATCATGCCCTCTTCTTTGAGGTGAAATACAGCTGTTTATGTTTCCAGTTGATTTCTTCTCATAACTGGTGGATGCTAAATAATCTTCTGCACGTTCTTCTATGGTATCACGGTGTGTTTGTACACTCTCTGACCTTTCTCTTGAGGCCGAGTAAGAGCTTTCGTTCCTGAAAGCAAACCAGAAAATAAGTCAGTGGGGTAACGGCAACCCACAGTGAGCAAAAACAGGGTGCTTAAATCTCCCTGTGCACTCTTATCAAAGCACTGTTTTGGTGTTTTGAAAGCAACATTATTCTCCCAAGAACTCTGGCAGTTCCGGAGATGTATGTTACTTTTAGGATTCTTATACGGAACCATTTTGTGGACTTCCATGAAGAGGACAAATCATTTTGTTTATGTGGGAGGTCCAGCAATATATGTTCTACCTACAATGAGCTAGCACTACTGCCAGCTTATCCGTTTTGGGCTGGACCTCTCTGACAATGGACATGGCATTCATAGGAGGACAGTGCATTAACCTCTTGTCAACAAGGTACAGTGTCCAATAAAAGGAGTTTAAAAGGGGAATTACTCAGAAGGTTTAGTGGCTGGAAAGTAAATCAGGTAATTTAAAAAAAAAAACCATTGCCAAAGAGAAGAAGAAAAAAAAAAAATTTTGTGGACACCAAATGAAGAGTTAAATATGTAACTTGTGTCAGAGATCAAAATTATAGAATATGCACATGATTCCCCAAACAAAAATGTAACACTTCTCTTAATTTTTTTTTTTTTAAATTTAGTTTTAGCCGCAAAGTCTGATTTTGTCCTAAACGAAACTTGACCTTCATAGTTACGGATTAAAAAAATATATATTTTTTTTTGAGTTGCAGCTCACCAAGACTACACAAATTACTACCTGCCAAAAAATGCTAGGCAACCTGATAACATAGATCATAGTCCGGTAATGTGTTTTCTGTTCCTTTGGTGGTGTAGACATTTGAACTATGGAAAACAGGCATGAATGCGAAATACACTGAAAATGAGACATTTCTTTAAATCACCAGAAACAAAATCAGTAAAATACCTGCTGTAATTGCCCTCCGCGGTGGCATCAGCTTGCTTCGGCAAAGGCATAGAATAAACTTTGTTCTGCATGTGGACATAACCATCTTGGTGCCATGCAGAAACTGGTTCTGCAGACTGAGGTCTCCTCTCTGGTTGCAGGCTAGACTGGCACTCCTCTGCTGGGGTCATAGACTCTTGAGGAATAATATGTTTCATCACTCCTGAAAAATGGGAAACAGAATATACATGTCTTATTTCAAGTGATGCATTTTTATATACCGTACCAACAGTTCTAAAGGCAGGACACTGCACACTCCTCTGGCATCCGAAAGAGTAAAAGTCGAAAAGACATTTGTGCAATCTCACTGCTCAATTTTTTGTCATTTAGGTGTTGACACTTTGTTTATGCAGCATTAGCATACTTCCACATCCTCCCTACACTCTCCCTGTAAAGAGATCTAAAGCTTCCTTTTTTACACACAGTGTGTTTAGTTTATAATTTCTTATATAATTCTGCCTGCTAGAGCCTGTAGGAGCCTCATGTGTGAATTTAGTTCAATTAACAGAGTAGGGAATGAGACGTAAACACTGTGCATGGACCTCTATTTAACTAACTTTTAAGAGGGAAAAAAAATAAAAATCTCAAGAACTAGGGCCGAATATATGCAGACATGAACTAGAGAATATATATATATATATATATATATATATATATATATATATATATACACACACAATTTGTACAACATTTGCCAGGTGCATTTCATAAAACTGTACCAAACTAATTCTCTTCTATAAGCAATATCTGTAGCTGAGCACTCACCTGGAGGGTGGATTGAAGGAGGGTAGAAATCCACTGGTGCCCGGCCCTGGGTCATTCGTGGGTCCATGTAGGAAGGCATCATCATCCAACGAGGGTCAAACCCCAACATCTGTGGATGATGTGAATAGAAAGTGCGCGGGGGGGTGGAATGTGTGGATGCAACATAGGCTGCTTGTTGTTGTTGTTGTTGTTGTTGTTGCTGCTGCTGCTGCTGCTGCCATTGCTGCATTTTATACAACTGCTCCTACAGAGAAATATTGACAAACGAGGAGACTTAATAGGTCATGATTCTTTCTAGTTTACTGCAATACAACTATACACAGGGTTTAAATGAATCTTAAGAGGCTGCACAGAAGTTCTAGGTATTTGGGATGTAGCTCAGCTTCCCATTTACTGCTGTACAACTTGCAATTAGCGTGACTTATAAAGAAGTCACAAGTTCAGCATCATACACTTTTGTTTAATATAAAAAAATATTTATAAAATAAATCAAATACTCAGACTTCATTTTAAAACCATGACCGCATATACCACTGCTATGGCCTATGTCTGTAAGCTGATGCATTGCAGAAATGTTTTCCTTTAGAACTTAAAAACAAAGTTAAGTCAAGAAAGTTGAAGATATTTTTGGATTTTTTTTTTGTGTGTGTGTGTGTGTGTGTGAGCAATTATGTCACTTACCTGTTGCTGCCGCTGGAATCTAGGGGGGATGAGCTTCTGATGTTTACCGAATTCCTGAACGGGAGAGGAAGATTCTGTATATTCTTCTTCGCTACTTGTTTCAGCCCGAGGAGCTGCAGCAGGTTCTTCCTCTAGGTAATCAGGTGGGTATTCCTGCGTTGAGTATTCTATAACGCAGGGGTAAAAATATGTATAAAAAACACTTAATGTTATTCTAAGCAACTGGAATTTATTGAAATTGTTATTCTTTAAGGAACGCTATAATCTCAGGAATATAAGTATGTATTCCTGACACCATAGGTGTAAAACACCATTTGTCCCACCCGGCCTCGCTTGCACCAATAAAAAAGGGCCGCATAATTTTTTTTCCCAGCTCCGTGCAGGGCTCCTCTCGGCTAGCCCTGCCCAAGTTCCGCCTTCTTGGCGGAGATAACCAATTGTGAGGATTTCAGCCAATCCAATGCTTTCCCACAGGAAGCACTCTGTAGGAACTATTCAAAAGAGACACTAGGGGTATGTTTAGCCCTGCAAAGAGACTATTGCTGTATACAAAGCAGCAATGTGTTGCATAGCAGGACTAAAGGCAAAACCTGGTCTAAGTCCCTATAGTGGTCCTTTAATCAAATGGATCAGCTCAATTTAACTTACAATGCAAAATGTGTGATCAAGCTTTCTTCACTATAGTGTCTTTGAGGAATCACAAGCATGGAAAACCCTTGGGAGAAAAAGATGGGCAGATACCTTGAGGTCAGCATATCCCATGTTGATTAAAAAATTTAAATCACTTGCACTCTTTAAATTACAGATTGACTGGGATATTTAGAAAGCTGCTACATACAGAAAAGCAGCAACAATTATAAAATGTTTAGTTTTTCTGGTTTTAACACTTTCAATACAATTTTCTCCTTTATTTCTAAACATCACAATGGGATCTTTGAAACTATGACAGCAGAAATAACAACTTTTTAAAAACAAAACAAAATACATTTCCCCAAATATATTTTGGGGGAAAAGCCTGAAAACAAATCAAAGTGCCTCAAGGTTCACTGAAGCTGCAAAACCCATGTGTTTGCAGCAAATGGAGGAGCTTCAAATGTGAGAACTGTTGCAAATGTGTATGTAACTTGAGCCTAGAGTATTTAACTATTTTAATGAAAAGCATAACAAAATGAGTCAAAAAAAAATAAAATTCATAAATCATCCATCATGCACCATTAGAAATCTGCAGAATGAAAAAAGTGATCTGAGGGAAGTAATCTGTGCTTTTTGGGGGGTGGGGGGATTTGAAACATAAAATAGCAAACTCTGCTTTCATCAGCTTAAACATTTAAAACAAAATGCAATTCAATCCTCACCAGGCTGCTTCCCTCTACCACAAAGACTGTGTGAGATCTTAAATGTATGACAAGAATTAAAAATGACCATTAGAGCGATAGAGAGAAATAGTTTTCACACGTGTGTGTGTATTTAAATTTTATTTTAGTTCTATTATTTTCTCACCTGTACATATTATGTACTCTATAAATCAAGAGACAAATTAATTTATTTTGAATTACTTTTTCTAAGCTGGACATGTTGGTGCAATAAATGACGGAGATGCAAATTGCATTTGAACACAAACTACAAAAAAATAAAAAAATGGATGTCCTTAAAGGTAAGTCCAGTTTTTGAAGCTGCGTCCTTAAGGGGTTAATACACAAACATGAAGTTTATAAGGAGCGCTTTATTGCTTTTCCTGTTCTTGTAACAACACTGCTATTGTTAAGTTGCAACACCAGGGTTTCAGAGCAATCCAAGATCAATGTGCATGGATTTTCTATTTATTAGGCACCAACATACCTACAGAACTGAACAGGTAAACTAAAACACAACAAGGATGACGCAAACCCCACAAAGTAAAGGGATACTTTAATCAACAAAACAAACTTTAGTTCAAAATGAAGATATTTTGGTGAATAAATCATGCCTACGGTGTCACTGCTCAAGAATTTGTGTTTTAGGAGTTAAATCACCTTATTTAAGCAGTCCTAGTCATACCTGTCCTTGCTATGACTTGCATAGCCTCCACAAAACTGGCACATTATTCACAGACCAAAGTGAACTTTGAATACCTAATAACTTTTAGGCCACAAGTCAATTTGGAAAAACACTATGAAAAATATTTAATCTTTGCTATAATTTGAATTTCACCATCAACTCCTGCTGATTCACACTAAACCCATACATTTTACTTTCAAGTACACCGCAGAACAAAATTTAGCCCATAAAGCCTCACTCACTGTAGGAGTGATTACTAGCCTAAGATGAACATTTATTTTCCAATAAAGAAAGCCGCTACTTATTTAATGACTGCAAGTGTATGGGAAATGTCAGCTCACCCTCCTGCTAAACCGTAAAATAAGTTTTAGTGGGTCAATTCAGACCCGGTTATAAATATTGCAGGATAAAAAGGACATTGTATACTGTCTTGAAGGTGTTTAAAAAAATAAAATAAAAAAATTCTATAAAAGAATGGAAAATACAAATTCTGTAAATTTCCATAACTTTAATATTTTCAAGAAAAGCAATCTGCACACAAAACTGTTCTATTATATATGCATTGCTTGTTGCATATAAATATTAACAAGATTTCTGCCTGTAGTTTAGAGCCAACTGATAGAAGTAGGATATTAAAACATTTATCACCTCTGACCAATAAACCATGATTTTGATTTGGAATGTTCAAAGTTTGATTTCCAGAGGTTAACCTCTCAAGCGTACGTACCTCTTCGGAAAGCATGACTGTTCTCCTGAGTGCCGCTCTTGTCTGACACTGGAGACCGTGGGTCCTCATTCTCTTTGTTTTCTGTCTGTCTTGGAAGGTCACCACCAGGAGATTTTGGAGCCTGTTTTGTTTTTTGATCCAGTTGTTTTAATTTAGCGGCACAAGCAGCAAGACGCTCTTCTCTGGCCCGTCGCTCCTCCTCTTCACGTCGTTTTCGGGCACGCTCCACTGCCTCGGATATCTCTGACTGCACAAACTTTTGCCGTGGAGGCAACTTGTCCTTTTCTTCCACAGACTGTTGCAGAATAACTGGTGTAGACTTCTGCTATAAAGAAAAAGCACAGATAAATAACATTTTGTATTATTTCCATCTGAAAACTATCTAGCATACAAACTGTAGACAAGCCTGAACCTCCTCCCCCCCCCACAAAACATACAAGACTGCTTTACACATTAATAAATGTGCTTAACTGAGCTACTCAAGATACTTGTGGATGTTCTGCCAAAGGCTGCAAGGTGCATACATCTATACTCTCACTAGTGTTTATTTTTGTTAAACATGTATGCTACCTGTTGCTCAGCTACTGCTGCCCAGCTGTTTGGTTTCCGGGACCCTTGCTGCAATGGTTCTGGTGTTCTTCGAGCAGGTCGCTGATGGGCCAATGGATCGCTCCAGTTTTTACCATCCTCTGTTGGGTGCTTTGCATCTGCACTGTCAGTGGAGGTAAAAGAGACCTGCCGCTGCCTTCTGCAATCCCAGCCATTCCTGTGGGGAGTAGTCTGGCAGTTTAATATTATGCAACTTAAAAAGTTTAGCACTACAAGGAAATATAAATGAATTTTACCATCTGAAAAACATGAAGGGCAAGAGCATGATCAGTAGCTTCATAAACTGACTCAGATCTCATTCTTTTGTGGAAGGTCCAGTTAGATCAAGCACAAAACAGGATAATGTGGATCTCTAAATCTGCCATGATAACACTGCAAATACACATTGTTGAAAATAAAAAAGGTTTACCAAAAATTAATCTGCTCTTAAAGCATAATTTTTTCCATTATGTGTGAGGAAACCCATCTCACCCAACACACACAAAACAGGAACTCAAATTATACATAAGAAACAAACCAACATCCTTAAAAGTGACTTGCCACTGTAAACCATAGTATACCCTCCAGAAGTGGACTTCTACTTGCCAGGGCTAACTTTTAACTTGCCAATAGCTAGTGTCAAATGGACGTTTTGAGCCCTGGCAGTGGTGTCCAAAGAAAATATCACATCAGCTGTTTTACAACCACAACATCATGATCATTTCCAGCCTTAAGTCCTTTATAAGATAGCAAGCCTTTCATTGGGCAGGTGGATCCCTCTAACCATTTAGCTGCTAAAAGCAGTGATTGGATCAATAAATGTCAGGAATGTGCAGGCTATGCTTTGGTGGTCATCAGCAGCCTATAATATGTATCCTAGTGGAACTTGGGAATAAAGAATTTAAAAATAAATTAAAAAATAAATAAAACAATGCTTACCATTTATTTCTGCCCTCCTTATTGACATCCTCATCTTCCTCATCCTCACTGAACTTAAGTTTTTCCGAATAATCCACCTCGTCATGCAGACCTACAAGAATATATACAAAAATTAGTACACCCATTGTAAAATGCTACAGAATTTGTAGGCGATATATAAAGATTATAATAATAAAAATACATACTAGAGCTCAATTACGGGAAACTTAATTATGTTCTTGTCAGTAGAACATATACATAATAGATTTAATAGATTTAAAAAAAAAAAAAAAACACATACCAGCCCAACCATCTTCAGCATCATTGTCAAGGTCATCCAACTCCTTGAGGTCTTCAGCATTAATGATGGTGGCCCTTGGTGCTCTCTCTCCTTGAGGACGAGTTTGACGTACAGGTCGAGAAGGTCCTCCTGGATATCGGTTCTCTCTTCTAAGAAATAACCAGAGACAATAGAATTTTACAAAAAGCTTGGCTAAATGAAATGAAGAACAGCCACAAAGACCTAAAAAAAAAATCTGCATGGCAAATAAAAACAATGAATGTAGGATAACAAGAGCATCAAGTTAAAAAAAATTAAATAAAAAAAATTGATAGTAAAATCCAAATGCATCAGTCATGCAATCTCCTAGGACTTACCCTTCATGGTCATTCATCTGAAACTGTCTAAATGGTACACGAGGTTCCAGACGAGGTTGGGAAGTAGGGTGGATAGGAAAAGAAGCACGATCCGATGTCCCAGTGGGTTCTGATTGGTGCTGAGAGCACATCTGGCAGAAATATATAAAAATTAACTTGCATGTCCGGTCACTTACAATCGAGCCAGGAACCTCAAACTCTGCTCCACTAGATTTTTTTGGACATTATTTTTGTCGTGCTATAAACAGTTGCATAAAACTTGTTTGGACATAGCAGGGTCCACATTAAAACACTGCACATTTTGGTACATGGTGCATGTTAAAAGGTACAGACACTATTTTTTATAAGAGTAATACAAATATTAATAAATAAGTCAACCAATCATGCGTGTTATAAACCATAAGGTATTCTGGCTTACGTGAGAAGGAGGACAATTATCCTGTACATGTGTGTGGGTTGTGTATATATAGAACGAAAAAAAAACGGTGTATCCACAGTAACAGTAAGGTGAAAGTGAGCTCTTACACTTAAGTGAAGGGATCCCTTAACCTTCACAACATAGAACATGCAAACAGAAATATAAGTGGAGCTTCAATTTACCTTTTCAGACAATGGTATTGTACAATTGGATAAGATGCTATTATAATAATCTGCAAATAATAAACAATAGACAAACAAATCTTAGTGCAGATGGTTTTCACAGAAATATGTGTGAGAAAATAATAGATGGGTAACTCACAAACGTAGAGCCAATAAAACACTTGGCTCTGGTGGAAAGCGCCTCTGGATCTTTAAAGGGAGATCCCACACCTTCTTTCAATCTCCTCCTGGTCTCCTCCACTTTAAACCAAAATAATAGGAATAGAGAAGGGCTGCTCCAAGGAAGGTTTAAACAAAATTTATTTGTATAGGTAAAAAATAATAGTGAATATAAAATGATACAAAGATCAATGAAATTAATATCTATGAGTCCAATAACGCGTTTCGCCAGTAACTGGCTTCCTCAGTTGGTCTGAGGAAGCCAGTTACTGGCGAAACGCGTTATTGGACTCATAGATATTAATTTCATTGATCTTTGTATCATTTTATATTCACTATTATTTTTTACCTATACAAATAAATTTTGTTTAAACCTTCCTTGGAGCAGCCCTTCTCTATTCCTATTATTTTGGTTTAAAGTGGAGGAGACCAGGAGGAGATTGAAAGAAGGTGTGGGATCTCCCTTTAAAGATCCAGAGGCGCTTTCCACCAGAGCCAAGTGTTTTATTGGCTCTACGTTTGTGAGTTACCCATCTATTATTTTCTCACACATATTTCTGCGAAAACCATCTGCACTAAGATTTGTTTGTCTATTGTTTATTATTTGCAGATTATTATAATAGCATCTTATCCAATTGTACAATACCATTGTCTGAAAAGGTAAATTGAAGCTCCACTTATATTTCTGTTTGCATGTGTGTGGGTTGTGGCTCTCTCATCTGATTGTCTGTCTGCCTTTAGGGAGTGAGGGGATCACGGTTGGGTATGAGCCATCAGCTGGTATAATGGCTGGGCCTCTGTTTTATCAGAATGTCCCTCTGTGCGTAGGGGTTGTCTGCCAGTGGTGTTCTGGGTTTGGGGGTGGGTCAAACTGTATGGCCTTTCCTAATCTTTAGCTTACGGCTCCGGTGGAGGTTTAAAAAAATAAAAATAAATAAAAAATTCATAACAGTGAACCTATACAATAGAAAATGAGAAATAAGGAAACAGTTTTCACACATTAAGCGTGCTAGGTAGGTAAGGGTGCACGGTTGTGCCCCTCGGGGTGGAGGATCGCAGCACTGAGTACAAATGGGGTTATCTGGTCCACACATTAGAATGGTCGGCTTGCTGGTGTGTGAGGTGCGTCTGGTATACCCAGCATTCGAACAAGGCTGACACTTCAGTAAGGTGCGTGAGGGAGTGGGTTTTGACGCCTTTCTCCACTAAAAGCCTGCGTGTGCCCCATTTGTAAGGCACATTGTGGTCCCTCAGGCGTTGGGTAACATGTCGGAGGGACTGTCTCCATATGGTGGTGTGACAGGACAGGTCATGGTAAAAGGTAAGTCGATAGCCTTCGAATGCTGTGGTAGGGGTACCCTTGGTTGTCCTCTGACAATCCCTCTGTCCAATCAAATTTTATCCAAATGTCCCTGGATGTGTCCTTTGGGGCCCAGTGAGCCTCTGGTAAACGAAAGCAATAGTCCATCACGACTAACTTCATCTGCTTTGTGCTTTGGGGGTAGGAGTGAGGCCAGAAGCCCATGGATAAATAAGGTATCTCTTCGTAGATGACAGTTTCAGGGACCACTCAGAGTCTCACATTCCTGGCCTTGATCCGGTCTTCCAAAAGTGGCAGGCACATTGGGTTAGAGCGTATCTGTCTTCCCTCCTGATCAATGAGCTGTTTTACATTGGTGTATATATGCTAAATAGCTAAAAAGAAAATATTGACATTTGCAACGGAGTGTTCCTTTACGGTTTACAACCGCCTTATTAGATTGAATATGTGAAAGTTGTATTTCAGAAACATCTGGGGAGTGGCAGAGTTTGAGATGCCTGATTTAAGCAAAAACAATTGGAATGTAATAAGACAATACTGGGCAGTAATACGTACAAAAGCTGGTAGCATGTCATGGTAAGTTGGTGGATGGTATGAGTTCCCCAAGAACTGAGCCCCTTTTCGGTTGGGCTGAGCCGGGCGCAGCGAAAGCTCCTTCGAATCGTTCGCAAGCGCTGGGGAGGGGGCACCATCTGCTGGGATGGTGGGTTTGCTTCCCGGCTCAGTAGGAGAGACGGTCGGAGACACACTAGAAGTAATGATTCTCCCACCGCCCTCCCTCCAACTGGTGACATCTGAAATGGGATAGGAAGAATAGACCATATTAGAAACAGGTTAAAATGTATAATTTAAAAAAAAAAACAAAATAAGGCACTTTATACAAAATACCCACATTACAATGAAAGAATATATATATATATATATATATATATATATATATATATATATAAAAAAAGTAGAGGCACTGCTCTGTTGAAGGTAACCAATATTTAAAGTTAGAGGGTTACTTTAAGGACTAGAACCATTTAAGTTTGCCATCATATGTATGGTTATAGCTTGAGATGCAAGCAGTACCGAGACACTAGAATTTCTGCTGAGGTGTAACTCCACTTCTGGAATAGAAAGAGACTTGTTGCCTGACTAGATCAGTTTTATCCAAATTCTGTGTGCAGCTTTTGCATACTATATGCACAACTTGGGCTCTGTTCTCTCCATATACAAGAGAAAGCAGAGCTGTGGACTGTACACCACACATTTGCTAAGAGCTTAACATAGCATGGCCCACTAAACAGTGAAACATGTGAACAGATAGCAGCCATGGTAAAGCTACTATTGGTTTACTGGGCAATTTAACTCTTGCACAAGAGAAATTCCACTCATCGCATTAAAACTACTTATCCTACAAAACTACTGTTCAGAGGTTTATGGGATACTCCTCCGCCCCCCCCCCCCCTTTTTTTTATTATAACCTTCATAATGAAATTAAATATTAGATGCCAATTTTTACTTCATGGTTACCCTTTAATATATATTTTTTTACCCCAGGGAATACTCTGTGAGATGAAGGGGTTATGGTGCATAGAGTCCTCTGGCACAGCTCCATTGTTTATTGCTAAACAATTTTCGACTGTTTTAATACTGAATGAAGGAAGCTCTTAGTCTATCAATGCTGCCCACATCTGATATGGATTGGTATGGCCATGGAAGAGTTCAACTGTGCCGTAGCCACCCCTTCATGCAAAGTGGAGGTACATGTGTCCAGAGATCCACATTCAGTAACACAGAAATTGAGAACAGTATAACAATGTACAATGTGGTAGAAACAGAGGACTCTAGGCACTTTGAGTGGTGATGAGTGATTATCTGAGTGGTTATAGTGTGGACTGCCCAGCTAAAATACGTGACCAGATCTCAACTGGGATGATTCCGTTTCTGTATGATGCATTTAAAAAAACAAAAAAACATATCCTACATACAAAGCACATAAAATCATCACAGACCTATTCACCATTTGAATATTATTACAAATCAATGGTAATCATTATTACTACTGGAACCTCCCCTGTAAGTGGGAAAAAAACCTGAACCTTCTGAAAAAATGAATTTTTTCCCCCCTAGAATGCAACCATAGAACAGAAGTCACCAACCTATAGCTAAGCCTTTAAGAATCTGGGAGTTGTAAAAGTACAGTGCTCATTCTGACAGCTATGGGACATTACATTCTAATAGAGTGGCTGGCTGTGCATCATGAAAATCCATCTATGACAAGTTGGTTACTAAAGGAACTAGGGACATTTTGGCTTTAGATCAGTAGCACATTAAAGGAAACAGCTCCTGAGCATTTTCCTATATTGATTTATGACAATCAAAATAGGCACGTAAGGTGCAGCCGCGATAGGGATTACCAAATTGTCCAAATGGCAATAGAGAAGAGAATTATTATTATTATTTTTTAAATGAGTATTGTTTTGGGTGGGAGGTGGGGAGGCAACTTCCATTTTACAATAATGAATATTAAATGCATAAGAGAAACAGTGCAAAGATAAAAATTTACATTAAAAAAATATTTGGCTGCAGAAAACTATGGAGACCATTTATTGAAAGCACATTAAACATCTGATAAGTTAGAGTAGAGGACGTATGACTATTAAGTCACACAAGGGGTAAGGGGAAGACTGACAAAACGTTCAGAGCGGTTACCGGGAAGCAGGGCGAGGAGCTTACTCTGGGGGCGGAGGCTTGGTCCGGGCCCATACGACGGATCTAAGACGCTCTTTTCTTTGCCAACCTTGTCTTGCTCGCCAGCTGCTTTCAATGTTGGAAATTCCTCGGGAGAGAAGGACAACAGTCGGTTTGAGCCCCTTGAACCTGTCAACAAAATAAATGCAAATACCTTCTAAGAACAAATAAAGTTGGGAGTAGGATTTGTGTTTCAAATAAACAGGTTTTGCACACATACCTTTTTAAAGGAACAGTCTAACTTAAAAAGCAAGACAATGGGGCGGAAGCAGAAACACAAAATGGCAAGTATTGTAAGCTAGGGATACACTAGACCAATGTTTCCCAATGGGTGTTCCGCGAGAACAAAATTGGGCTTCCGCGGTTATTTTCCCCAGAGCCTGGCCCTATTGCTGCAGAGGGACCCAGTCAGCGCCGCGGCCGATTAATTGCGTGACCGGGTCCCCATAGTATGGGATGCTGGGAGAAAGTGACTCATTTCCTCCCAGCTTCATACGGAAAACTACGTGCTGGAGGGAGAGGGGCAGCAGACGCGCACGCACAAGCAGACACACGCGCACACACGTCACCCTCCTGCAGACAACAGGTATGCTTACAAGAGGGTTACTGCAAATGTAAAAAATGGCACGTGTGTGAAATATTTGTGTCACTGTGTGTATGTCACTGAGTGTATCTAAGTGTGTGTATTAATGTGTCACAGTGAGTATCTGTGTGTAAGTGTATGAGTCACTGTGCATTTGAGTGTATATCCATGTGTCACTGTGTATCTTTCAGTGTGTGCGCGTATCTGTGGGTCACTGTGTGTGTATTTTACACTATGTGCCAGTGTGTGGATCTGTGTGTCAGACAGAGACGTACACCGGCACATAACATACAAACACAGAGACACATCAATACAACCCCCGCCCCCCCCCCCCCCCCATACACACATTGATACACTATGTCAAAGGGCTCCATGGGAAAAATGAATTGGGAACCCCTGCACTAGACTATGACCTAGCTGCAGTGTCTGCTGAGAGCAAGTGCACCTCTGACTTGGATTACAGGACACTTACCACCTTCTTGTCCTGCTGGCTTTCCATTCAGCTGTGCCCATGACTTTTGCCCACCTGGCACTAAATTTATATTCTGTAAAATGAAAAAGAATATTATATTAAAACACACTATATGCTAAATATTTTTTATTCAGGTTTACTTTAGTTTTAATAGTTCACATGTCTCATTGTCTTTGGACAAAAAATAAATAAATCAAGCTACATATAGCATTCAGAAAAAGATAAAAAAATTCCATCAGATTAGCATTTAGCACTTTTCATCCTAAAATGTTCAGAAAGCAGACTTTGTATTTTTCTTTTCTCAATGTTCTTATAGTGTTTTTGGCTGCACTTATAAAGAAAAGAAGCATGGTCACAATCAAAGCACTTTGGCATCTAAACATCAGTGTGAGTCTCACCTCTGGATTTGTCACTGGGTTCGGTTTCTGTAAATTGGAGACAGACTTCTGCGAACCCTGCGGCGGCAGCAACTCCTGCGGCACAGGAGCTGTCACTGTGGAACTACAGAGAACATGTGCATGTTAGCAGAAACAAGGGATACATTCCATAGAATTGTATAAGCAGATAGACCCATTACATCTATAACTGATCGTTTTAGAGAAGTCAGTTGGCTTAACAACTGTAACAATCAACCATCCTTCAAAGACAAACCTACAACAATAGGAGAGGGGGCACCAGGGTAGTCCTGGCACCATAACCACTACTGTGAGCTGCAGTGAAAGATGATGATCTACAAGTTATTTTATAACAGAGACAAAAAAAAAAACACACACACACACACACACTGGTATTTTATTTGCACATCTATAGAGCTTTCAGTATATTGTAAAAACAACTATTTCTTTTGTAAATTCAACATTGACGACTATGTTCGCTGCAGAGAACCCAAACACAAAACATATGAATGCACAGAACACAACATGCAAGATAAGACATGGTGGGTCACAAACAAGATATTAGTTATCCACAATACACCATTCACATTGGCTGATGGCAACAGTGGAGCGCAATCTAGCGCCAAGGGACATCTAGGGATGCATAGGAGGGCACTTTACGGTTAGAAATAAAGTTTTGTATTATTAACAGTATAGTTTTCCTTCATCTATGCAATGTAAAACATTTCAGTTTTAGAGAAATAGCAAAGGTTACATTGCAGTGTTAAGACTGCCGCTCATGGGCGTCACGCTTTGCAGGAGGACATCTAGCATATTGAAAAACCTCATAGGAAAACACTGAATCAATGCTTTCTTGTGGGGAAGGCGTAATGTGAGCGGCACTTGATGCACATGAAACCCTCAACCCCCAAATCAGTTGATGTCAAAAGAGGGGGAATCTGACCCAGCACAGAGGGACACCAATGCTTGAATCAGGCAAGTATATAAAGGGGTTTTTAAACTTTACATGGCGGGGAGGCTGGACTTTGTATTCCTAACAATATAGCGTTCCTTTAAAAAAACAAAAAAAAACCTATAAAGCCCGAGAAGGGGACACAATGTATATATGCATACCAAGAGAATGCCAAATCCATGTGATGATACAAGATTCAAGCTTTATTAGTATTTATGACATAGGCACAAAAAACAGCATCACTGGGGAGAAGAGAAACCCAAGGCGAATCTGACTTAAACATAGGAATAAGAGTAGGGTATACATATTGAAACAGAGAACATGTTTTGTTTTTATTGTGCAGTGATACATTCACAGATTCTCATCAAGTAGCAGGACCCGAAGCAATAGCAAATATGGTAACATCTGCACAAGTATAGCATCCAGAAAAAGATTTTAAAAATCCATCAGATTAGCATTAAATAATAGGCTGCACATTTCAAAGTAATAAAATATAGTAAGCACAAAATGAGTTTAACTAAGTTACAAAGTAGAGTGTCCGCTGGGAGAAAGGTTTTTGGCCAAGTACCAATCAGTCAATAAGACCCTATCCCAGATTCAATGCCATCCATTGCCTTCTGAGGGTAGAACAAAGTCCTGCAGCGGGCGAACAGCCAGAGGGTTAATAGGTGTATGGGGTCTCAATAGAATGGCAACCACAGAGCCACAGGAGCTGCTGCGTGTTAGCTTCAACCAGTTGCCAAACTAGGTAGGTAAAATAGAAGCCACAGGATCTAAGCACTGTGGCATATATGTATGGTGGCAATGAAGGTGTTAATCTGCCTTGTCTGGGATTTGACTGTTATGTGGTCGGTCAGGTAGACCAGTATCTGAGCAGAATTGATGAACCAGCTGTTGAGGGCTAGAGCTGGCCTGGAATAGATTACAGGTCGCAAGCAGTAAATGCACAGGAAATTGGGACAGTATACAAAGCAGCAGCACAAGTTTAATCCGGTCAGTGTATTGAAGCAGGACTCACCCTGCCTCCCTTTAATTTTAGTTAACTATATTGTCATGGTGTTATGAAGCATTGGGGCAAAAAGTCATCCTCAGGGTCAAGGTTAGTTAAGACTGACTGGCAATATGATGGTTAATAAAGTTAATAGATTTACATAAACGGCGGTCACATCATCTAAAACTGACTGGCTATTTGGTGGTTAATAAAGTTAAAAAAGTTTTAAAGATCCAAGTTCATGAAATTATGGTTGCATGCCCCTTAAGCTTTGAACAAACACCATGGGGCCAAGCTCATTGAAAAAAATGCAAACGTTGTCTGTGGTTATTGTGTGGTCTCATTTTATTTATACAAATATTGCCCATCATACGTGTGTATTTTTAAATGATTTCCCATTGAAAAATGAAAACAAAACTGGCAGATAAATGGCAATGTTTACTCACAAACAAAAAGTCAAATATAGGGCGCTCATAGCCCTGCCTACCCCCCTGAGCCTTCACCCCACCTCTTTCTTCTCTGTGGCTTGCCTCCCTTCTGCAGCTTTCCTTCTCTATGCAAGCCATCTGAAGGAGCGGAGCCGCCCCACCTCCGCCGCCCCAGAATGACTGACTCTGGCTTCGCACCCGCCCAACTCCGGTTCTGGACTAATAACGTGAGGGGACTGAACGTCCCTGAAAAACGCTCCCAACTACTCAGAAGCCTGTGGGCAGAGTGCGTTTCCATAGCCTTCCTCCAGGAAACTCCTTTCCGAGGCCCTGACGCCCCCTTACTTAAAAAACACTAATTCCCTATGGGCTTTTTTGCTAACCACAACGAGGCCAGGAGGGCGGGAGTAGCCATTCTATTCGCCAACACCATACCATTGGTATGCACAGAGACACTCGCAGACCCTCAGGGCAGATACCTCTTCCTTAAGGGAACAATAGCTGATCACAAGTACACTTTCGCATGCCTCTATAGCCCGAACCAGAACCAACATGCCTTCCTGACACGTACGCTGTCCCGATTGGAGAAATTCAGGAAGGGTTTCTACTGGTTGCAGACGACATTAACATGCCACGACAAAATACCTCCAGGGGAACTAGCTCTCTCCCGCACCGACACATCCACCTGGTTAGACAATCCTTGGGGCTGCTGGGCCTGGTAGATTGTCTACAAACACTATAGTCGAATCGACTACTACTTTCTGGCACAAGAATTTTTACCATTACTCATCGACTCAGACATTAGGACCATGGTTAGCACTGACCATTCGCCAGTCTCGCTCACACTGCAATTCCCCCTCTTTAAGCCCAGGGACCGCCAGTGGAAGCTTAATAAGAACCTGTTAACGGACCCAGTAGAACTAGAATCGATGAGGACGAACTGGCCCAATACTTTGACACCAACAACACACCTGACACCCCCCGTCTACAGTCTGGGAAGCACACGTGTGAGATCAGAGGACCCTATATAAAAATGTGCACGCACCGCAAGAAAGCACATGCGAGAAAGACTGCCTCACTGGTCCACAGGATCGTAGACCTTGAAAGCACACAAACGCACGCTAGCAGAGGATACATTCCTCCAGCTGACAGACACACGCAGACAGCTGCGAGACCTCCTTGCCCAGGGCCTCCTACATACACTGAGAAAGTCAAACCGATTTTTCTTTGAACATTATAACAAAACCCGGAAACTACTGGCCCAACAGCAGCAAGACAGGCAACGACTGCACCATATCCATAAAATCAGAATGCACAACACAGGGGAGACCCGACTGCCGGACGGAATCCTACAGGCATTCCACTCCTATTATACAGACCTGTATAATCTATCCCAAACACGCCAAGAGAACGCTGCACAACAGCGGCAACTCCTGATCACGGACTACCTCGCACACAATGTTACGAGGACACTATCGGCGGAGGCACTATGACTACCGCTAACAATCGAAGAGCTTACTGAAGCTCTCAAGTGGTCAAAAGCCCACCGGCTCCAGGCATGGATGGCCTACCCCTGACATATCTACGTACGTAACGAGATCTCTTGCCGAGACTCCTGAAGGGGATAAACTCAATCCACACAGGAGGCCAGTTTTCCATAGACTCCCTGGCTGCGGTGGTAACCATAATACCAAAAGAAGGAAGAGACCCAATGAGCTGCTCGAGCTATCGACCCATTTAGCTTCTGAATGCGGACCTCAAACTGTTCGCAAAAGCGATGGCCCTTCACTTGTCGAGGACCCTCCCTGGCCTGATCCACCCCGAACAGGTTGGCTTTATCCCGGGCCGAGAGGGACGCGACAACACCATCAGAGCCCTCAACATTATTCATGCTGCCCGGTCAACCAAAAAAAGAACTGGTGCTTCTCTCCCCGGATGCAGAGAAGGCATTTGACCAGGTAGATTGGCAGTACTTGACAGCCGTACTGCAATGTATGGGAGTCGGTGCATTAACTGCATCATTCCTGATATGCAATAGGACCAGTCAGGGGTGCCGCCTGCCCCCCCCTCCTCTTTGCCCTCTCTCTCTCGAACCGTTTCTGGAGGCGATCAGAAGGGACGGGGGTATTACGGGTTTCGTCTCGGGCGGTGGCGAGCACCGGGTCGCAGCATGCGCGGATGATATGCTCTTCTTCCTGGAGCAGCCCAGGGTTTCCCTGCCAAACCAGCTGGAGTCATTCAGGCGGTTCGGCATGGTCTCCAACCTGAAATTGAACCTTGACAAGTCGGAGGCGCTCCACCTGCCACAGGGCCCACTTGACCCTACACACCTTTGGGCAGAGTTCCCCTTCAGGTGGTGCACGGATAAACCTAGGCACCTGACCCAACTGTACCGGCTTAAACTATCTTCCCCTGCTGGACACTCTCCAAAAAGATATGCGACGCTGTACCCACGGCGATACGGCAGTTTGTGTGGAACCATCGCCAGTCTAGACTTCGGCGGGTCCTCCTGGAGCTGCCCAAGGTGGCTGGAGGGATGGGTCTCCCATCTATTACAATATATTATCATGCTGCCCACCTGCATAGATGCCTAGATTGGCACACGTACCCTGCAAAGAAACTATGGGTGTCTCTAGAGACCCAACAGGCAGAGGGCAAGATCCCATCTGCGCTCTGGCTGGGAACAGAACCGTTGAGCTCACTATGTTTTTATAACCTTTTGATGGACGCCACACTGGGCGTCTAGTGTACGCTATGTTTAAAAAGACAACTGACTACATCACCCAACCCACTTACCCTTATCACACACAACCCAAACCTGGCAGGACTCCGGGTAGCAGATTGGGTACATATTAGGGATCGACCGATTATCGGTTTTACCGATATTATGGCTAATATTCAGTATTTTCGGCAAAATCGGTATCTGCCAACATAGATACCGATATTGCCGATAATACCCCCCAGGACCGCCAGGCCCATTACAAGCCCGGTGGCAAGCGGTTACTTACCTTTCCTGCAGCTCCCCAGTGCAAGACCCGCGGCCTTCAGAGCACCCACTAACGCCCCTTAGACATACAGGATATGGACATTGCTAAGAACGCCCAGCTCACCGGTGTACCCCTAAGCCTAAATGCATATCCCATCACAATTTGCTCCAGACGAGAAGACGTCAGGTGCAGAAAAGACAATGAGCGCCACCAGTGTGCTTCTATTAATACTCTAGTCTCCCTGTTTGCCATACATATCAAAAAACACACTACTGCACTACACTAGGCAACACCGATACATACAGTTTAAACCTAAACCCACTCTTGAAATGAAATACCTGATAAAGCGACAGGCAGAGAGTCCAGAGATGTACAAATGACTTAAATGGGCCGAATGGTTCTTATCTGCCGCCACATTCTATGTTTAATGGCCACAGGATGCCAATCTGTAACTACTCTAGATGTATATCCACCCCAAACGCTATTCTACTGCATCTGACAGATACTGGATCATCTTAACTGTCTAAATGTAACCGAACTGTATACATTTGTTTTCTGAACAGCATAATTAATTTATTGTGAAAATATATTGTGACAAAGATTGTCAAAAAAAAATAAAAAAAAAAATTAACAAAACAGTCAAATATAAAACATTAGATTGACTTACTTAAGGATTAAGGGCAACCATAGCTTTATAAAAAAAAAAAAAAAAAAAAGAAATCTACCATTCAGGGTGAGGTTTGAGAAATGCAAAAAGTCTATCATTTGTGAAATCCATTGACCTAGTTTCTTTGTCATCCAAAACCCTTCAATTCCTCACAAACCAGACAGCAGCCTAGTACCTCAGACGTGCGGTGCATGCAGATTTACTCTCCCTAGCGAGAGCCGGAGCTACTGCAAATTTCACACTGGAGGGAACTCCAACCAAAAGCGCACTAAACCAGCTGACACTTTATAAATAAAACAATCTGAAAAGAAAACAAAGTTGCTGGAGGCAGAACGGACATCTTGACATTAAAGTGGTGCGTTCAGCACCATCAGGCCATTCAAAGAAGCATTTCTATTGCGCTAAACAGTGGATTTCTGGGAGCTAGTTAGCACATTTGTGATTGGCTATTTACAGTGGCTATGTGATACACCATTTGATTTATCTGCGTTTTTTTTAATCAAATAAAAATAAAATTGCAGAGCTGGAAAAACAAACAATGCATCTGCTTCAATGCATTGTGTCCATGGCTGTTATCGCACCAAACTGTATTATGTTGTAAATTGCCAGGTCTTTCACACACAGAAAATCAGAGCATCACATAAAAGGTTACTATGAATTACAGGTGATTATAAAACACCTTTCCCTGTACTCACCTCTTTTGGTCTGGCTGCTCTTGTTTGTTTGCCCATCCCGTTCCGTCTTTGGGCACTATAAATATATTTGGGTCGTTTCCTTTGTTTTCTGATTTCAAGCTTGGCAGGTTTGCGGGAGGTGGCATACGCCGGGCAGCGGCAACTTTCCCAAGACTCTGTAAGCCATGTCTAGGTATAACTAAGAGAGAGAGACACAAACATGCAATTTGGTTACGGTTACTGACCCAAGGTTTATTAACTTTACTATAATGTGCATTGATTTCCACAAAGATGCACAAAAAAGACCAATTGTTTGGGGGCAGGCAATTTTTCAGATCCATATTCAATTGCATGAATGCAGGATTGTAGCCCCTAGGTACACAGTCAACAATGGACAAATGCAAGACAACAGACTTATTTTAAAGTTGAAGATGACCACTTAAGTCACCCCTTATCTCCATAATGCATTGTCAGACAATCCTAGTCCTCTACTTTAAACGGAAACACTTAATATGCCATAAAATGCCTGAACAGCAGCAATCAATGCCATAAAGGTCACACCTTGGCTTTCCACTGAAAGCTATATGGCCCTTGGCAGATAACGTCACAAATCATTTCATTCAAGAAAAATCACAAAAGGAGCTTAAAAACGCTCAATTTAGTAGAGGGTTATTTACTAAAGTAAGAGTTGTTGGGAATTCAAAGTAAACCCCAAGTGAATTTCAAATTTAAGGCTAAAGTAGCCAAACTAAGCATAGCTGGCTTAAGACTTATTTCCAGTTAAGACATTTTCATCATAAATTTTAAATTCACTTTGAATTCCTGAAAATTCTCAGTTTAGTAAAATAATCCTTTGTGTAGTTTATTCTGCCAAACTCATGTATCTTGTGAAACTACTGGCTGTTCTGGCATGCATAGGTGTTTTTTTTGTGGTTAAAGTTATGTAAAACTATGACAAAACCTATAAAAAGTTTAAGAAGAAGAATTCAAGGCTCCGTATACTATTTAAGAAGCAGAAGTGGTTATGGTACTTTGACTGTTCATTTTTACTTTTGAAAGACCACCTACTTGTAGTTCTGATGGCTTCTATTGACTTCCCTTTATACTTGTCAAACAGGTTGAGAGACGAGTATTTGCTTTTCCCATCCTTTCCCTTTGATATCTGCCCCAAACGATCGGACATTGCGATGAAATGTCATCTAGTAGGGAAATTTTTCTCTGCACCTTTCCCGATCTGCCTGCAGGGGGAGATAAAGAAAATAATTCTATAACAACTGCAGCAGATGTAAACACAATGTATACAATATTAAGGATGTGATGTGTTAAAGGAACTCTCCAGTGCCAGGAAAAAAAATCCGATGTCCCTCGGCGCTGGTTCAGGGTCTGCCCACATCATCCGGCGGGGGAGACCTAATGCGCATGCGCGGCAAAGCCGCACACGCGCATTAGACCTCCCCATAGGAAAGCATTGAAAGATGCTTTCAATGCTTTCCCATGGGGAATTTAGCGACGCTGGAGGTCCTCACATAGCGTGAGGATGTCCAGTGACGCTATAGCACAAAAAATCTGGGCTATAAACCAGGAAGTGCCCTCTAGTGGCTGTCTAGTACAGTGTTCCCCAACCCCCGGGCCGCGGACCGGTACCGGTCCGTGGATCAAACGGTACCGGGCCGCCCAGGGGTGTGCGAGCCTGCCGGCTAATGCAGGGCTGGCATTGCCCAAGTGCCAGCCCTGCAATGTGCCTGCGGACCGGAGGGGAGATCAGAGATCTCCCTCCCCGGTCCGCAGGCACATTGCTGACAGCCGGCAGGGGAGGGAGTGAGAGAGGACCCGGAAGCTCTTACCTGCAGCTCCTCCGGGTCCTCCTCTCGCGAGATTTGGAGCGTTGCCGCGGTTACCACGGCAACGCTCCAAATCTCGCGAGAGTGAACTCTAGCCCTGTAACTGGGCTAGAGTTCATCTCACCACCACTGGGACCACCAGGGAATACCCACCGGACCACCAGGGACTAAGAAATGTCCCCCCTCCTCCCAGTAAAGGTAAGAAGGGAGGGGGGACATCAATATATTATTTTTAATTAAATATATAAAAAAAAGCCTCCCTACCCTCCTTACTCCCCATACACACACTGCCCCCATACACACACTACACACACAGCCCTACACACACTGCCCCACAAACACTGCCCCATACACACACTACACACACAGCCCCACAAACACACTACACACACAGCCCCACAAACACTGCCCCATACACACACTACACACACTGCCCCCATACACACACTACACACACTGCCCCCAAACACTGCCCCATACACACACTACACACACAGCCCCACAAACACACTACACACACAGCCCCACAAACACTGCCCCATACACACACTACACACACTGCCCCCATACACACACTACACACACTGCCCCATACACACACTGCCCCACAAATACTGCCCCATACACACACAGCCCCACAAACACTGCCCCATACACACACAGCCCCACAAACACTGCCCCATACACACACTACACACACTGCCCCATACACACACTACACACACTGCCCCACAAACACTGCCCCATACACACATAGCCCCACAAACACTGCCCCCATACACACACTACACACCCAGCCCCACAAACACTGCCCCATACACACACTACACACACTGCCCCACAAACACTGCCCCATACACACACTACACACACTGCCCCGCAAACACTGCCCCCATACACACACTACACACACTGCCCCCATACACACACTACACACACTGCCCCCATACACACCCACAAACACTGCCCCATACACACACTACACACACTGCCCCACAAACACTGCCCCATACACACACTACACACACTGCCCCGCAAACACTGCCCCCATACACACACTACACACACTGCCCCGCAAACACTGCCCCCATACACACACTACACACACTGCCCCGCAAACACTGCCCCCATACACACACTACACACACTGCCCCGCAAACACTGCCCCCATACACACACTACACACACTGCCCCACAAACACTGCCCCATACACACACTGCCCCACACACACACTACACACACTGCCCCACAAACACTGCCCCATACACACACTACACACACTGCCCCACAAACACTCCCCCATACACACACTACACACACTGCCCCCATACACACACTACACACACTGCCCCCATACACACACTGCCCCCAAACACTGCCCCACACACACACTGCAAACACTGCCCCATACATACACTACACACACTGCCCCATACACACACTACACACACTGCCCCCAAACACTGCCCCATACACACACTACACACACTGCCCCGCAAACACTGCCCCAAACACACACACACTGCAACTCTCACACACACTGCCACCCTCACATACACACTGCACCGCTCACACACACATACACACAATTTTGAGTCTATGTCTTTATGTGACTGTGTTTGTGATTTTCTGACTGTATGTGTCTGCGTGTTTTTTTAATATATGTGACTGTTTTTTTTTTTTTTGTCTTATTAAATCAAAACAAGCGGGCCACGGAAAAATTATCAAATGTTTACCGGTCCGCGGCGATAAAAAGGTTGGGGAGCACTGGTCTAGTAGACAGCCACTAGAGGAGGAGCTAACCCTGCAATGTAAATATTGCAGTTTATGAAAACTGCAATATTTACAGTTGCAGGGTTAAGGGTAGTGGGAGTTGGCACCCAGACCACTCCAATGGGCAGAAGTGGTCTGGGTGCCTGGAGTGTCCCTTTAACAGAGGTTGCTTGATTTCTTCCCACCACCTGCTGAGGCTTTTAAGGGACACAACCACATTTTCAGTTTCAATTTAGAATTCTAGAATCTGGAGTTTCAGTTGCAAAAAACAGGTAACAGGTACAGCAGGAACAACAACTGTACAATTTAAAAGACTTCCGGTACAACTTATATGGTTCTTTTAAACCAAATTATACCTAAAATAAGTTCTGGTGTGTAGATGTGCACCATGACACCCACAATACTGTGCATAGCACAAAACCAGTCACGCTGATTAACCCTTTGCTTTCTGTGACAAGCCTGTCGTCAAGAAATACCAGGTGAGTGTGACTTCACTTACAATTGCATCTCTGAGACAAATTTAGTATGGATTTCAAACAGCACCATGTTCATGCTGTCAATATTCAGGCCTATTAGAAAATAACCAGCATCAGGAAAGCAAACAAAACAAAAAAACATACAAATAGAGTTTGTGATGAGCCAACACCTTGAAATACTCTGAATGTGTGTCAAAATAGTCTTGGTTTCCATAAGCATGAGCTTTAGAAAGGCAAGGAAACTCTTCCCATCAAACCTGAAGCAGATCGCACAGAACCGGACAAAATGTACTGCTTTGTAGGTGCATTGTTAAACAGATGAGTTTAGTCTATGGTGGACAATCAAATATTAAGAGAAAGGTATTCAAGCACTCCATGTGCTCTTAATACACATTGTACATAGCATGCAAAACTTTGACTAAGCTTTCCAAAAAAAAGCAATTTGACAAAGGGGGACCCCAGGTCACAGCATTCACCTGGTTTTTAGGATATAAACTATCCAGATAAAAGCAGTATGCGTCTCAGCCAGAAGACATTACTACCACCCCCACAATCCAAATTCTCAAGGGGAAAAGATTAGATCGCTTACATCTCACAATTTAAAATCAAATGTGTATGGGTAAGATCTTCAGTAGGGATGTGAAATAGCACCACAGATGGAGATTAACATTTTTTATACATAAATGAATCACAACATAAACCATATTTGGGACAACTCAGGCTGGCACAATTTGACCTCATTATTCTGTATGAATGATATATACATATATATAATGCAAGCAAGAAAATTAAAGGCAAAGTTGTATTTTAAGTTCCTGAATTAACTGCAAATTCTTGGGATTTGCAGCTGCAGCAGTGCATCCTGGCCAGATCAAGAAATAGCTGAAAAGCTATGAGCATTAGTGGTTACCCTGCTTGTAGTGTCCTTTAAAGAATCAATCCCATTACAAAATGGAATATTCCACCGATTTTGTGACAGTAGGCCTGCCTTCAGCTGTCAATGCTAGATAAACCGGATTCTCCACACTGCTGCAGGCTCTTTAGTAGAGATGATGGCATTGAGCGTTACTGGTACAGAGAAATACGCAACTTAATAAATCAATAATAATGTAACAAAATAGACTGTGGGTCATGAAAATTACTTACTCTGTTTAATAGGGGGGAGGAGGGGGGTTTAATGACAAGAGCATAGTCCACCAGTTAAAACGTGTATGCTGGAAAGTGCAGATGTTTGCAATTTCAAAATATTCCCCATGACCAATATCTTGAACTAGTAAACAGATCAATTAAAAAAGGAGCTGAGCTCTGTTTAGATTTACCCATATGCTACTGCAATACAAGACGTCAAAGCAAATGTAATGAAAGTATGTGTCTTACTTTGGCTCTGGCTCGTAATCTCTAGGGACACTCATTATAAAAACTCTGCACCAGAACGTTACATCTGTGCAGCTACTAGTGTGGTTAGTAGCGACCCCACCAAGACAGAATATTCTAGTTGTTGACAGAATTATAGCCAACTACGGAACATCTTCCTGCCTGATTCCACATTCCAAATAACGGCACATGACAGGGATGTCCCCTGTCGCACTTTCTGCATTTAATGGCTTTGGAGCCACTGGCCATACAATTAAGGACAGCAGCCTAAATTATCGGCATAAAAATTGGAGAAAGACACAAACTGAGTTTATCTGCAGACGACGTACTCTTGACACTCACGCAAACCCCTGACCTCCATCCCTGCCCCAACGACGATACTACAGTAAATACTCATACTACAAACTGAACACGACCAAGACCCAGGCTCTATCCATACACAAGCACACGACGTGATGCGACCCAACTTCTGAAAAAAAAACAAAAAGAAAAAACAAAAAAACATACCACTACGACTGGAGGGATGACTACATCATATACCCAGGGGTGAAGATCACCAAAAACCCAAAAGACCTCTTCACGACGAAATACGGCAAACTCGCCACAACAATCCGGTCAGACTTAGAAAAATGGAAAGATAAACAAATAACGTGGATAGGCCGCATCGCGGCATTTAAGATGATACTTCTTCCAAAGCTATAATTCAGGTTTAGATCACCGTTGGCTTTGCCACCCTCGATTCAGAAACAAGTGAACCGGTTTGTGTACGGGAGACGTAAAGCGAGGATTCCCAAGTGTATGGCTAAGGGAAAATACTTTGTATTATACTACAGCGCCTCCTTGCTTGCTCAGGCGATTACAACCATAGACCCCAAGGCATCTCCAGAATGGGCGGAGATTGAATCTCACTGGGCACCACCTGGGGGTATTCCCTCCCTACTATGGATACCGAAGTCCAATAGACCACTCGCAACAGACATTCTCCCTACTACTGCCCTTATGGCATGCACCTGGGACAGGTATAGGACTTAAATAGCAATCTGGAGCCCAATATCATTGGCCACACCCCTAAAATGATTCAAACACATGATACCCATGTTTGACAGCAGGGGATGGGAGGATAGGGAACAGACGCACTTAATCCACCTGTGGGAGGGATCTAGCCTAAAACCGCTTACACTGCTACAAAAAGATCATGACATCCCACCCACGCAATTCCTGTCTTACCTCCAACTGAGATCCACTCTCCTGAGGCAAAACCAGAAACGCAACGTTCCTAATGAAACACAGACCTCCAATCTATCGATCATAGAAAAAATGTGTGTCGGTCCAGTACCCATTAAAGAAAGGCATCTCGGTATGTTACGACGCTCTATTGTACAACACAAAATCCCCTTTACCGAGCTACACTAAGGAATGGGGAAAAGATCTAGGATGCAACATCCCTCAAGAACAGTGGCGCAAGGCCTTTACCATTCATAAAAAAAAAAAAAAAATACACCAAGTGCATTACACACTGAGGAAGATAGCAACACAGTGGTATCTGCTCCCGACTAGATTGGCATATATGTTTCGACACACCTCGAACAAATGTTGGAGTTGTGGTCTAGAAAAAGGGTCGGTGATACATATATGGTGGGAGTGCTCGAAAATATGCCAATTTTGGACGGGGATAGCAGCAGTGATATCGACAGTAACCAGGCACTAACGAAGCCCCAGAGTATGTTCGCCTTCCACATCCTAATAGCAGCGAATTTATCAATAGCCAGTAGGTGGAAGTCTACCATGGCTCCGCGAAGGGAGGAGGTGCTTCAACAGGTTACAACAAATGGGGTCTACAAGAAAATGGCTTATATGAGTTCCAATAGAGTCCGGGGTGTTATGGAGGCCTGGTCATCCTGGGAGGTTTACGCCAGGGGCGTTGGAGGAGGGACTGAGATAGAGCAAGTAGCCCAAGTCCCCTCGATAGTAGCCTGGGCATTGGGTAAGGTACTCTGGCCCCAACACCCTACCGCCCCCAACCTTAATGAATAATATGCAGGGTCAGTTCTCAGCCTTCTGCAAAACTAACTTCCCTTTTTCCTACTTTCTTCCTGTTCCTTCCCTTTGCAATCTCTATCTTTACTCTAAAATCAGCAGAACTTGTTTTCAAATAATATCGTACGGTTACATGCTATGAGCTAGTGACAGGGCTTGTCCGTCATTTTGCCTTATAATGCTTTACTGTACATCACACTTGTCTTGGAACGATTGCCGCTTGTTGGAGAGAGATCGAGATTAAAGACAGACAGAGATAAAGACAGACAGAGATAAAGACAGACAGAGATAAAGACAGACAGAGATAAAGACAGACAGAGATAAAGACAGACAGAGATAAAGACAGACAGAGATAAAGACAGACAGAGATAAAGACAGACAGAGATAAAGACAGACAGAGATAAAGACAGACAGAGATAAAGACAGACAGAGATAAAGACAGACAGAGATAAAGACAGACAGAGATAAAGACAGACAGAGATAAAGACAGACAGAGATAAAGACAGACAGAGATAAAGACAGACAGAGATAAAGACAGACAGAGATAAAGACAGACAGAGATAAAGACAGACAGAGATAAAGACAGACAGTTATTTTCTTTTAAATCCCTTATAGCAGTTTATTTAAATGGACACTATAGTCACCTGCACAACTTTAGCTTAATGAAGCAGTTTTGGTGTATAGAACATGCCCCTGCAGCCTCACTGCTCAATACACTGCCATTTAGGAGTTAAATCCCTTTGTTTATGAACCCTAGTCACACCTCCCTGCATGTGACTTGCACAGCCTTCCATAAACACTTCCTGTAAAGAGGGCCCTATTTAGGCTTTTATTGCAAGTTCTGTTGAATTAAGATTTTCTTATCCCCTGCTATGTTAATAGCTTGCTAGACCCTGCAATAGCCTCCTGTATGTGATTCAAGTTCAATTTAGAGATTGAGATACAACTATTTAAGGTAAATTACATCTGTTTGAAAGTGAAACCAGTTTTTTTTTCCATGAAGGCTCTGTCAATCATAGCCAGGGGAGGTGTGGCTAGGGCTGCATAAACAGAAACAAAGTGATTTAACTCCTAAATGACAGTGATATTGCAAGGGAATGATCTATACACTAAAACGGCTTTTATTTAGCTAAAGTAATTTAGGTGACCATTGTGTTCCTTTAATTTAGAATTTCCCACCCCATGCTACATTCTAATTCTAAACCAGCCTCCTATATTTGGAGGCTCTGTGAGTCACAGCCAGGTGTAGATATGGGTGTATATTTAAAAAAAAAAAAAAAAAAAAAGTGGTTTATTTCCTAAATGGCAGATATTTGAACAGTGAGACTGCATGGCCCTGATCTATACACCAAAGCTGCCTTTCGATTGTAAGCTTGTTTGGCAAGACCCTCTTCACCTTCTGTTCCTGTCAGACAATCATGTTTTGTTAGAATTTAGTGGTTGCTTGCCTATTGTTCAGCGCTGAGGAATATGTTGGCGCTATATAAATAATTGTAAAGTATCTCTTAAAATCCCCCAACCCAATTCCTGATAAGTAGTTACACTCTTCCCTTAAAATACATTACAAAAATGGGTGGCTAAATTAGAGGCAGAAACCAGTCTCAAATCAACCCCAAAAAGGAAATATGGGTCTTAAAAAACAAAACAAAAAAACGAACCAACAAAGACAAACTCCTTCAGGTCTTCAACCCTCAGGGGAAGACATGTACAATAAATGTTGTGCAAGGTAAGCAGCTTTAATAACCCTTCAAAAGAAATGAAAAGGAAAAACATCGTAAACTTGTATGAGTCACAGGATATCCTAGAACTTACTCACCTGTGTTCAGATATTGATAACACCCTACGCACTGGCGATAACATCCTACGGTCAATTGTGTAAAAAAAAAATATATATAATAAAAAAAACGTATGGTTTATAAATACCATAATTCCTTTTATAGGTTTACAATCTAGCAGGATTATTCACTATCATGTGAAACTATTTGGGCCTAAATATCACAAAGAACTGGTAATATTCTGCAAGATTGCCTTATCCAGTTTTTCTATATTGGCCTACAGTTTTAAATTAATTTAGAAACCACAGCAATACTTTAGTGAATAACCTTACAGTTCAGATACACATGAAAACATATCTCCACTCTCTGAAGGGGATGATATGGTTAGTGTATGCACAGGTTAAAGTAGTGGTTCCAAACAGACTTATGACAGCAACCTAAATTATGCACACAGCATTAGCCCAGGAATGCATATTCAAGGGTTATGTAATAGATCAAAATGCCTTCATTAGACTCTTTCCAGACAGAAACCTCTTTGAAGGTAGTGCTACTACATGGCCCAATTTTTGTGGGCAGTCTCCTGGTGACTACTCCTACCCATACAAGAGCCAATTTTAGGAGGGGTGGGGGTTTGGTGAGCTTGCGCCTGAACGGAGTAGACGCATGTCTACGGTGCTCCAACAGCAAATAAGTAAACAGGCGATATTGGAGCCACCGACAGGACAAACTTATCTGATGGACCCCCTCACGGTGCTGTACATGCGATGGGGCGCAAATCTAAAAAGCTGAGGCCGGGTTGGCCAGTTTATGCCGCTTTCAGGAACTTTTTTGAGGCTGCGTGGTGTGCATAGGCCAAACATGGTGGCAGATCTGGACAAATTCAATGACACCTCAGAGGGACCAACTCTACACCGTAAGGAAGATTTAAGCTACCAGGGTCCCTCCAAACCCTCTCCACCGGCAGAGGAGAATTTCTGGCAAGCCTTATCCGCTGCTATAACTCAAGTGCAGGTGGATGTCAGGCGTAAAAAGGTGGAAGCATTTGAAGATCGGGGGTGTTTCAAAGGAGCATTGCAACGGCTGAGCTGCCACATTTCAGCCTCTGTCTAGGAGGCAACAGGGCCAAAAATGTCCAGTCAAAGAGCATCCAGTTGGATGGCATGATCCGTCTGTCCATACCTCAGTCCAGCAAGGCCTCGACTGCTGGAGAAATTGTAGTCAAGTTCAAGACGAGCAAGAAAAGGCAGTCTTCTTGCAGGCCACTAAGGGAAGACCCCTTATCGCTTTGAGGAAATGGTACTAACCTTTTCGTTGATCTTTCACATTCCACTCTGCGGTGGACCGAGTTTCTCCAACCCTTAATGGCGGCATAGTCGGGTCTACCTATAACCTGAAATATAGATGGGGCTATCCACGCTCCCTCATTATCCATCTTAACAGCGAGCCTAAAGTAACCGATGTCTCGGAGGTGGATGCAGTCTTGTCCGCTTAAGGCTTCAGACTACAACTCCACCCACACCCACCTTCTGGGATCCAGCTAACATTACTCCATTTAAGCCTCCGGAAAGCGGCGCATTAAGTGTGGCAGTCACCTGAGTGTAGTCGCTTGTATGAGAAGGATCAGTTTTCCTGCTTTTTTTTTTATATTGTTAGATACTTTTATTATGTTGCCTTATTATTTCCAAGTCATGATTCTGGGGCATGTATGTCCCGGCCTAGCTAGCTCCCTCATTAACATCATCTCCCCGCGCTCGCTTTTTTTATCTCATAAGTGAATGTACCTGTGGAGCAGTCTCCGCCTCTACACAGCGAAAAACAGTAGTTGTATACTTACTACCCATTTGCATCTTGTAACTGTATCACCTTCAGGAAACATGTTATATGCTTTCTGCTTAGACTTAGTCAGGATTTACTATACTTTTACCAAAAAAAAAAAAAGATTTAATCCTGTCAAAATGTACTAGGCTGTGCCGGATCTTTGCTGTATATATGCATATTGATGCTGCTTTGTTTGCCGCATTTCCACTGTGTACTACTCCAGCCACTCATTATGGCTCCTATAATACAGATGTGAATTTCCACACTTACCACTGTAGCCCTGAACACCAGTGACCAGCTAAGAATAATGGGGGTGGGTTCACTCTGTGGGTTAAGCTAAACAGTGCTTTAGATATACCAATGTCGATTATACAAACATACTAAATACATTAAGCCCTTTACTCCCATGCGTATCACAGGTTATATAACTTAGCAGTAAGCAAAGTGGAGCATCAATGAAGCTAGATAGCCAAGATGAAATCAAATGAGGAATAGCAGATCCTCAGAACAGCGGTTTGTGAAACAGTGCTCCTTGCTGCATACATTTTAAATTCGGTGACAATTATGAGAATACATACAATGCACAAAGAATAAAATAAATACATTTCCCTAACAAAATCACCATAGTGAGAAATTTTCATGCAAGTAGTAAACCACCCTGCCCTCTCTAAGGGATTGTGTTTATTCCTACAAATATGATTGTCTAAATCACATTGGGGACAATTAAAAAAAAAAGTCTTCAAATTACATGTGATCAGTCTGCTTTCCCAAGGTGGGTGGAAAGCCTCCAAAGCACTTTCCTCTCTCGCTGCAGAGAAATCGCTAGCGATCCTTTCTGAACAAGACATTAAAATAAACTCGTTCCCTACGAAGATAAGCATTGCAGAAGTACAAATACAAAAACAAATTATGCAAATATTGTAATCTCTAGGAGCAGTTTCTAACAGTAGTATGAAATTATAAACAATTTGAGAGTTAGATTTGCTACTTTGTAAATGATACATACACCCATACCTCCCCAATTGTCCCTCTTTAGAGTCCAAGTTCTCATTACGGGATCCATTTCTCACTGTATTATAGGTCCCATATTGCAGAAGTGAACGTTCTTTATAGCTTTCGATATCAGTGACAGGCTAAGAGTAATTGGGGGTGTGAGTTCAATACAACATATGAACTGTGCTAAACATGTCAAAGTTATACAAATATACTAGAACAAGGGACTAGATGCATTAGTTCTGATGAAGTCGTTATGGTGCACAGAGATTCCCTGTAACTTTTTTTTTTTTACTAGTACATTCATTAAAGGTTATGTGCCAATCCTTACTAGAAGCTCAGAATTTCCTTAAAAAAGGAACTTACCATTTCATTATTCTAATGGGGAAAAAATTAAAACGGACATAGGTTATGTAATCTGCCAGTTGCTCCCATTAATTTATAGAAGCAGTTCAAATTCAAACATTTCCCCAGAAATGAAAGGACAACACAACTGTCATGCACTTTTTCACATACAAATTATTAAATTCCTCACAAGTTTTCACATAATTTCCTTATAGAGCAGAGCTAGAAATCACGCTCCCTAGCCTACCAACAGTATAGACCAGTAATGGCGAACAGTTTTTAGCCAGAGTGCCCAAAACGTACTATAAACCAACTTTTTTTTCCCTCAAAAGTGCCAAAACGGCAATTAAACCTGAATACTGAGATTTAAGTTTAGAAAAAAACAACTCATACAGTTGTCCGAACTAGAGGTGTAACGTGTGCATGGGAGTGCAGTATATAGACAGGGTGCAGTGGGAACACTGTGTGTGTGTGTGTGTGTGTGTCAGTGTGTATGGATGTACAGTGGGGGCAGTGTGTGTGGGGCGCAGTGTGTGTATATGAGGGTGCAGTGTGTATGGGTGTGCAGTGGGGGTAGCGTGTGTGTAGTTGCGGGCTCATTAAAACAATGTTTTTTTTAAATAAAAAAAAGATATGCTTTATATCCCCCCTCCCTTCTTACCTTTGCCCCGGGATGGGGGAATATTGATTGTGAAGCCCTGGGGGTCCAGTGGAGAATCCCCAGTTTCCTCTCCCTCCCCTGCCAGCAATGTCCCTGCAGACGGGTGAGGGAAATCTCTGTTATTACCCCCGTCCGTGAAGGCACCCAGCAGGGCCGGCGCTTGAATAGGTCTACCTATTGCTGCGTGCCCACAGAGGGCTTGGCTTGCCAGCTGTGGCACGTGTACTATAGGTTCACCATCGCTTAAATAGACTATGCCGATGTCTGTCTGATAGGGATACTGCAGTCTTCACAGTTTACTCTAGCCCTGCTTCATTGTCGGCAAGTGCGCATGCGTTTTGCATGCAAGTTTGCCAAGTTCCTGAAGACCTGGCAAATGCCGTTTTTGCAAGTAATGGGCGAGTTATCGCGAGACCATTTAGCTTCATGATGGAGATTGAAAGCAGGCTGGTACAGCCATAACTCTAGTGTATCAGAGCATTGCCGTGGTAACCCTTAGATAAGAGCTCTTATACACTGCAGGGAGTGACATAAGCTATAAGCTTTTAGGCCCTCTAGACCCAACTTGCTTGTGGGCAAAATACTACAATAACAGGCAAGCCACAGACGCACCTACTTTCCTCATGAAGCTATTACGCACAAGAGAACGCAGAAGCCTTGCTAAAAATATAACACTATATTAGCCCTCCATTCCAAGCCAGCACTTACGTCTGCAAAAAAACACACACACACGGACTGATGAGCTAGAAATAAAGCCACAACATGTATGTCAACAGGGGCTATACAGCTGTTGGGAAAGCCTTCCAAAACTTTCTGACAGGCTATACAAAACAATCTACATGCCCACAAATGTGGCAAATGCAGGGTTAAGGCAGAGCTAGAACTGCTGGGAAGGAGCAGAGCTTGCTAAAAAAAAAAAAAAAACCTCAAAGCTTCATTACAAGACAGGGTAAAAAGCTAATACATCTAGCGATTGTTGAGAATTAATAAAAATTAACTAGAGATTTCACTGAAAGACTGCACCTTAAATGAACACTAAGCACCATAACAACTTTGCATTTGCAAGTCTATTCTCAGCTCTGAGAGGGTCTTAGTAGTGCAGCAATTTTAAAAGGAAACAGTTTAGCATAGGTGACCAAAGAGTGAAATTGGCAATGTATAGACAGCAGTATGGTCGCCATCAGTTTACCAAGTGGTTCAATGCATCCTATATGAAGAACAACTTATCCCAATAACCGCTTCTTGACAAGATGCAACAGTATTGCTTATACATTATTTTGTCTTTTCTAATGAATTATCTAGATAATGTATTAAAATATGGGTAGTAAAGACACTCCAAACACCGTAACAAACAATTCCTTTTGTATAGCTCACCGTAATTCCGGTGTTATGAGTCGGTGGGACAGTCCCACATTTTTACTTTCAAACCACTCTGAAGCAGTTTGACATAAGCTGGGGTAGTCTCCCTACAGCAGAGTTAAATTCTAAATTAGTTATACAAATTCTCAACCCATATATCTGAAATCAATTCTGAAATGGTAAAATAGTGACTGCTTTTGGAGTGTCAGATTTGTTTAAAATAATATGGAGGGACATAGAGAAACCACACAACTACTTTTTATAAAACATACTTCCGTGCAAAAAAAGTTGCATAAGAAACTGACACAACAACCTCAATAAAGTACGCTTTGTGCCAATCACTGGCTGCCCATTGCAAGTAACCGTACGCGCTGAGAGCCTCAGCTAACGATCTCTGCCCATCACCAGTGTCCAATGCTTCCCTTTTCTGCTCAGTACAAGAGACTAGCAGAAAATGGGGGGAGGGACAGTGTGGGATGAGCACCTGGGAAGCAACTTTGGTGTAAAACCACACCTAAAAATGTTGTGTTGGTGCACCAACACTGCGTGAGCTGTTTTTAATCCACCACCTGGTTGCAGACAAACTACAGACACAGGTGTCCTCTCCTTCTAAAGCAGGTTGCTGCTTTGTTCAAAATCACTCAGTGTTGTCGGTCAGTGACAACTATGACAAGGATGTGTTTTTCTGATGTGAATAGTGGGGCTAATAGTTTGTATGCAAAAATAAAGCAGATCAATGCAGTCTTAAACCCATCAAATGCATTTAAGTTGGTGTAATTAGACACCAGCCCTCAGACAATTTAATGGAGAGGAGGGTAAAAAAAAAAAATAATTCTTAACTGGCACAATGTGAGCTAAAACCAGCTTGAGAACTGAGCGGGGACCCACTGAAGGGCAAGGTATTTGAGCGATTGTCCGTTTCTCAAGTATTCTCTTGGTCTCCCTAAAAAAGTCTTTTTAAACCATTTAGTTCGGTTATAAAAAAAAAAAAAAAAAAAAAAAGAATTGAAACAGGAGAATCCATTGCTCCAAAATAATAAAAATATAACGTAATAACCCCAAGTCAGTTGTTTTAGTTAAGGTTTGTTACATTCCTATTCACAATCCACTTTTACCTAAATGAAAATTATCTACTCACATAAGAAGTGGAGTACTAGGGTATGCAGACTACCTCAAGCCACTGAGCAAGTCTGAACACGAAGCACAGAGAACCATAGTAAACACAAGATGGTGTATTGTTGGGGGAAGCAGACTAAACAAACCTTCCTGTACTGACTAGGTGTGACAGCTGAGGTTTACACAGATGTATGCAGTAAAGTACAAGTTTAGGCATTTAACACCAGCAGCATATTTTAAAATAACTTTCCACTCATACACACTCAAAAAAAATTAAATTAAGCGAAAAGATTGCATCCCAAAAAATAAAAAAACAGAGACCTCAATGTCTCATTTTATAAAAATTTGAATATACACACACACACCTCTATATATATATATATATATATATATATATATATATATATATATATATACACACACACACACACACACACACACACACCTAAAAGCAACACTATGGTGTTAAGATTGCCAACACGAATATAGGACTAGATATTTAGGGGTCCCTACAGAATGGATTAAAATGGTCAACCTGGATGATCTCTGCCAATCCAATGCATTCCCATATAGATATGCACTGAATAAATTAGTCTCCATGCAGTGTGTGAAATAGGAAGCATCTCCAGTGGCTGTCACTAGGCGCTACCAGAAATCAACTAAGGTTTTTTTAACAAATGTGATCTGATTGGACCTGTGACCCAAGCAGTTAGTTTAACCCCTTAAGGACACATGACATGTCATGATTCCCTTTTATTCCAGAAGTTTGGTCCTTAAGGGGTTAAAACTAGTATAAAACAAGAACATTTTTTTCCCCTAAAAAGTGTAGGTGGATTGGCGCTAAATAGTACAAGACAGCAACTACCCCCAGTGTCTAAAAATCACTAAAAGACACTAACAAACAGTGAAACAACAATAAAACAATGTGGGGGGTTCAAACCAGAGAGACACACACACACACTTAATAGTAGTAAGTCTTGAGGTTAACCTGAAAAATATAATGATGCATACATAGCATAATACTGTATATAAAGCATCAAATATATATGACACAGGTAATCGGTCACTCACGATGTATAGAGCCTAAAATAGCAGGCTCTAGCTGTAATCACGTTTGAAAAATAAGCTTTTTCAAGCTATCCCCACGATCTTCATATATCAGCTGATGTCCTTCCCCAGATGCATAAGAGATGAGTAGCAAACCAGGATTAATAAGATATAAAAAATCTTCACTTGAATAAAAGAAACATCAATAAAAGAATCGCAGTAAAAATAAACATAGGTAAAGCACAACGCGTTTCGACTTTCAGTCTTTTTCAAGTGCATAAATTGACCTTCTCTCTGCTTCTTCTTAAATCATTCATCCGGAAATTTAATTTCTCCTTTTCATTTGAAATATCTGCCCTGGCTTCGCGTTGTCTGAATGGATGAGGTCATTACTAATCCATTCATATAAATTAAAAACCTGGAGCATCGCATTTACAAAGTTTGCACAAGTAATGGCCAATAAATGGTGCCTACAATAGTTCCCTCTTTACTTTGAAGGCTTGCTAGTGCGACTGTATAGAAGAACCGAGACTACACGCGCAGGTGCAGTGCCACAGAATGAATTCATTCGATGATTCTCTAGGACAATCTTTGGCAGCTTAAAGCAAGCAACACATACGCCTCCGGTTCTCAATGCACAGAGCTGTGGGAGACTCGGCACTGAAGAAAATATAAGCTTTTTTTTTTAAACTTTTTTTTTTTTTTTTTAAGACATTACACTGCACACGGGTACAGGATATGGTTCTGCCAGTTTCAGGGTTCCATATAAATTTGACCTTTCCTTGATGGATAGCCAAATCAGGCATTACACAGAAAGAAAGCCCAGTTACTGGACATTATGGTCTACCAGGTCATAGAAACCAGGAGAGGTTCAGTGATTTTACTTTACCCAGGTAATAAATAAAAGCTTTAGTAATGGAATGCACACTCTGTTTGCAATATTACAAAATCCACTGCTGTCCACTACCTCTTCATCTCTCGTTCCCTAGATTTACTAGCCTTAACAGAAACATGTCTCTCCCCCTCTGACACTGCTACCGCTGCATTATTGTCCTTTGGTTGTGTTCAACTTCCCCACAACCCAAGACACTCTGAATGTAAAGATGGTGGTGTAGTGTTTCTCCGCTCACCTCATTGCTCCTTCAAACCTCTACCCACCCCCCTTTCCCTCTCATGCCAATCATTTGATTCGCCTTTTCAAACCCTTCTCTTCCAACATTGCTGTTATTTATTTATCGCCCCCTGGTTCCCCTCTCCTCTTCCTTGACCACTTTTCTGCCTGGCTACCCTACTTGCTCTCTTTTAAATATTCCATCCCCAATTCTCGGAGATTTCAATATTCCCATTAACCCACCTTTGAACTCAGCAGCCTCTAAACTACTGTCAATTACTTCCCTCGGGCTATCGCAGTGGGCTAATTCTCCCACCCATGTAGCTTGCAATACCCTCAACCTCATTTTCTCTTATGCATGTAGAGTATCTAGTATCTGCAACACTCCATTACCTCTCTGATCCCCACCTCTTATAGTTTGCTCTCGAGTAGCCCCTCACCCAACAACCTCAGCCTAATCCCCCTCAAACCAGGAGGAACCTTAATTCTATTGACCTCCAGCAGCTGTTAGCTAAAATTGTGTCACAACTGCTATCCATCCCTTCCCGCTTCTGTCGCTCACTGGCCATCTCCACATATAACAGTACCCACACCTCTGCCTTGAACGCTGCAGCCCCGCTCCAAACATGTGCCTCGAGGAGGACACGCCCCCAAGCGTGGCATACTAAATCAACACGCTACCTGCAAAGATGCTCCTGTTGTGTTTAACACTCCTGGAGTAAGTCTTGCACCCAGTCAGACTTTCTCCATTATAGATTCATATTGTGCTCATAAAGCGCAGCCCTTGCCCTCACCAAACAGTCATTAGTTCACGCAATCCCAGACGTCCATCACGTTTAACTCTCTTCTTCGCCCTGCTGTGGCCCCTCAACCCCCTCCCCTCAAACGAACCTTACAGACGATAGCTTTGCATGCTAATTTACCAACAAGATTTTACAGCAAAGGAAAGAATTCACCCACCTTCCCGTTCTCTCAACTACACGTTGATCATTCCTTTCCTACCCTTCAGACTTTCTCCCCGGCTACTGAACAAGAGGTGGCTGTGCTTCCCCTTTCCGCTCACTCCACCACTTGCCCACTAGATCCTCTCCAATCTCATCTTATCAGATCTCCCCCACCTTGTCTTGTGCCTTCCATAACACACATCTTCAACTGCTTTCTTCTGGCATTGGCCCTGTTGGCCTTAAAACCTTAAGGACACATGACATGTGTGACATGTCATGATTCCCTTTTATTCCAGAAGTTTGGTCCTTAAGGGGTTAAACATGCTACTGTAGTACCTATCCTTTATATATAAAACAAAAAACAAAAAACACATTGACACGTCCTCCCCCTCTATCGTCCCATATTCCTGCTCCCTTTTTACTCAAAGCTTCTGGAAAGACTTGTCTTTACCCGTATGTCTCACTTCCAGAACTCTCTCCTTGACCCACTTCAATCTGGCTTCCGCCATCTCCACTCTACCAAGACTGCTCTTACCAAAGTTACTAACAACCTAATCGCAGCTTAACCAAAGGCCATTTCCTGTCCTATTGTGTTTTATACCCCACCTCCTATAGACTGTAAGCTCGATTGAGCAGGGACCTCTTCAATCCATCGTTCCTGTAATTGTCCCATTTATAATTAAATCCCCTCTCATAATATTGTAAAGGGCTGTGGAATCTGTTGGCGCTATATAAATTGCAATAATAATGACGGTGCAAGCATACCATAAATGTAATTGCACGGTCAAGTAAGCAGCTCTAAACAGGTCTTTAAAAGTACGTACACAATCCAAAGACACAGCCATGAACCAGAGGTTTAAAATGTCCACTCAAGACGAGCAACAAAGATAAGAAACAAATGTCCCAGATAGCATGCAAGTATCCAAGTTCCCTGCTCTTGCATTTACTATTTCTGCACAAACTTCATATTAAAATTCCAGTGAAATAGATTATGATCTGTGTGCTACAACATACCTCTTAAAACAGACTTTGTTAAACCATAATTAAAACATGGAACAGGCAGACTACAAACAACGTATCAAGACATTGAGTTGTATTCCTGCATATTGAACAGAAAGCAAATATTGGCATCTGTTATCTGGAGTCAGGGGTGGAGAAACTAGTCATATTTGAGCAATTCCCGTTTTTAATTCATCCACCACCTGGAAAGAGGAAAATACAGACAGCATTCCATTTACAGGTGTGAACAAGCAACTTAAAAAAATAAATAAAAAAAAATGACTTGATCTTACAAATGGTGTAGATTACATGCTCACCTTTCAAAAATGATACATTTAAACTATAATGTATGCTGGCAATACGGTTACAATTATTTACATTTAAAAAAAAAAAGTTCTTGCACTGGGCAGCATTTATATACGCCACGGACGTAGCACATGGGAGAATGCACAGCTGCCAGTGTTGAAGCCATATGTAGGCTTGTGCAACAAATGTTCATTCAAATCACACTCCTTTTAATTCACACCTGAACGTATCGCTCTGTCTGGGATTTTCCCCTGGAGTCTTCTTCAGTGAAAATAAATAAATAAAAACAAACAAAAAAAAATAATTGAGCACAGATCTAAAGTGCAGGCAGATTTAATGGATGAACATTTCAGCTACTAACAGCCTTCATCAAGCGATTAGCAGGACCAACATGGCTGATCTTCACCGAATTAAAAAATATATATATTTATATAAATATATATTACTGTATAAAGAAGATATCCCAGGTACATTGCAGATGGATCAATTTGTTCTGGTGTGATTTGATGTATATGGCACAAACTAATTTTTTTCCAAGACCAATATGTAAATTTCTTATATATAAATTGTTATCTGGGGTAGACATAAGTAACAATCCATCCAATTCATTCTTCAGACAACCTCCACACGAGCTGTACTACTAGGTGTCTACACACCTATAACCCACCATACGCCCTTAACATGACAGCTGGCAAGTATAGCTGGCGGAAAAAGTCAGAGACAATAGATAAGATTCCATGAACCAGAGAGCACAGTCACCAAAGAACAACATGGTTTATTTAATACAAGGGTTGTCATAAAAAACATATGTATTGACAGATTATGGTAAATGATATCCAAGTGGCTGAATTAATAAACTGAACTAACAATCCTCACCTAACCCAATTGCTAAAACAAACAGGAAAGATGGAAATATATCTGGGACTTAAAAGTGGACACTCCACTGGACCAAAAAAAAAAATTAAATTTTTTATATATATATATATATATATATATATATATATATATATATATATATATATATATATATATATATATACACACACACACACACATATATATATATATATATATATATATATATATATATATATATACACACATACACACATATTTTTATTAAATGAAAACATGCACGCATTGAATTAGAAAAGAACAATGATGTGTGTTGCCACTTATTACTCAATGAGCACTAAAAGTGTAGGACAACATGCAATGTATTTATGATTTTTATGTTCCTCCATTGGTGGTATATCTAAATACAGCCTGCAAAAGCTAACTCCGCACAGTCTTTCTGTGGCTGTCCAATCACAGACTTTCCAATGCAGCTCAATGAGATGTCTTTTAAAAAGCCGGTGCTCTGGGCAATTGGCGCCTCTTGAGTTCAGCTCCACTGAGCTAAATAAACCAGGAAGTAACAGAACCTGTTGTCCACTTGAAAGTCAGGGAGGTGTAACATGGTTCATTTCTAAAATTTAGCCCTGAGGAAGTCTTGTTTCAGGCAAAAACGTGTAGGCATAAGTTATGAAACTTGCAGGACACAGCAGGGACATTGAATTCACTTACAAAACTGAGAACATACAGTTCGGAGGGAGAATGTACCATGAGCGAGACCCAAATAAGCATGTGAGCGAGGCAGAGCAGCAGACATTAAGCTGCCGGAGGAGGGAGGTGAATCCCTACAGGATACAGGACATATTTAAAGCGTTATACCAAGAGTCCAGGTTTGCTTTGGCAGTGCTACAAAATGAGAACTGTTACCGCTCTGTTTTGGTTTTTAATCTTAAGGCTTTTTTTCAGATTAAATACATTTTTATTGAAATGTCACTTTTACTATATATTTGGTGTGTGTCTTGTATGCTTGGGTATGCAGGGTCCTAGTTCATTTTCTTTGCATTTAAAAAAAAAAATAAATAAAAAAATAAAAGGGGGGAAGAGTACACGTTAAGGATCAACTGATTATCGGCCGATATTCAGTATTTTGGGCAACATCGGTATAGGCCAATAAAGATACCTATATTACTTACCAGGACCGCCAGGCCCATTACAGCAGCTCCCTGTGCAAATCTTGCCGTCAGAGCGTTGCCATGGGTTACCGTGGCAACGCTCCGCGAGGCACGCAGACCACGAGATTTACACAGGGAGCTGAAGGAAAAGTAAGGAACAGCTTGCAGCGGGCCCCCACTGCACAGTCCATGCCACCGGACCACCAGAGAATGCCATACAAAAAAAACAAATATTAAAAATAAAATAAATGCCCCACCTCATTTCACAAATGACATCCCTTCAGAAACACACACTCTGCATTCATTATATACACACACACACTGCATTCACTTTACGCACTGTCAGAATATTTATATCGGCAGACATTTTGTGCTAAAATAGAAATTAAAAGTGTATTATTGTCCGAGTCACTCAGGACAGAGCAGACTCCATTTCGGATTTCAGGCTAACAAAGACACATAATTGCCTTTTTGTAACTAAACACTAGCCTGAACTAAAGAATGCATTATATAAACAAACCAAGTGATACAATGAGACAGGGGGATGAAATGCTATGTTTAAGTGTTAATGAAATAGAAATAATTCTAAACGCAGACATTAGTGACAGAGAAGATTAGTAATTAATTTTACAAGGTCCCATTGTAAAGTAAAATGTTAAATTAAGTTTAAACTGTCAATTTTAGAAATTACAGCAGGAACTGTCGATGCACTGTCTGGAGAAAATAAAAAGAAACGCTTTGAACCGACAGAAAATGTAAGTTATAGGTAGTCATATAGATAAGCCAAATGACGTCAAAATCGTCATCAGGAAAAGTTAACGGTTTCCTGGATAGGAAGGTTTAGTAAGGCGAGACTGCCCTCTATAGACCAAATACCTAAATTGCAATCTGCAGGTTGACCACACCTTCAGTTTCCTATTGGCCTTATCAACTGATGACGTACAGAGAATCTTTCCCTTTAAAAGTTAGGACAAAGGAAAGAGGTTAGTTAGGAGTTGAAGTTGGGGCTTTCAGATCCGGACATGCAGAGAGATCTATGACAGATATTCACTCTGGGACTGACTAACATTCAAACTCTCTTGGACCCAACTCAAGAAACACTTAGAATTTTACTCTTACTTTCTAAGCAACACTATTTTTCACTAGTACTTACACACCTCCATACACGCATACAACCAATCCTGGGACTACCTACTCATCTGATGAGAACATCTACTTAACTGGTAATTATGCCGGTTTTATTTAATCTAAATTATTATTTTTTTTTCCCATTCTTTATTTTATTGAAGCAATGTGAAATTGTTACAGAAAGGAAGAGAAGGAAGAATACATCAGTGAATATACAAACATATGCAATAACTGTTAACCTTGATATATATTCTCCTGAGTGTGCTTCATTTTATGTTTTAAAGGATGTCGCTTTGTCTGATTAGTTAGGCATATATAATTGTGATAATGTATTAGTAGAGTGGATTAATACATGTTAGGTTTAACTTTATCGCGAGTGTGAGTAGCATTTACATAATCTGATTTATCGTAGGTTAAACATGCTGTGCTTTGGTAATAGGTTGTATGAATGCTATAGGGCATGTCGATATACTGTGCCCACTGGGTACAAGATAGGCATAAGTAAGCAGATTGGGCTAGCTTTTGGTTTAGGCAGCACTATGTCATGTTACTTGCATGGTAAAGAGAATATATATATATATATATATATATATATATATATATATAAAAAAGAAAAATAGATAAGTAGTCATAGTAAGTGTAAGCAGGAACATGAGTGTGTCAAGATGGAGGGAACTATGCCTAGACTATATGCCTTATGCAGAGAGTTGGTAGCCACAGAGCTTAATGCATACTGTCAGTCAGGTGACCCATGTGTGTAGGAAAAGTCCACTGGAGCTTTGCCATTTATGTCTCCCTGTCCATCTTGTCTTGTGGCCGGGGACCTCTGGGGTGTATTGATTGTCAGATCTGCAGTGTTTGCTGGCGGTGGTCAGCTCCTCCACCCCAATGAACGCTTGGTGTCTACTTCTGGTCGGATCCTCGAGGTTTCAACTTTGGGGGCTCCCCGCACAGGAAGGCAGTCGTGGAACAAGGCTTGATCCGTGAGGGGGTAAGCAGATGCTTATTAGAGGGTCTGATGCTTGTCTGCCGGTTCGGGTTCCGTGGCCCGTGTATTCTGCTTGGTGAGCTGGTAGATGCAGATGCTGATCTTAGTCGCGTTGCCGCCATTTTGGCGCCCAGGCATAGGATGTGGGGTGCTAGGCGTGCTCGGAGGGTCAGTTAGGCGGTGGTTCCCTCACGTGAGGACCGGGATATCCCCCCCGGTCCATGGGGGGGTGGGTGAAAAGCAGGGGCCCGTGAGACATATCCCTGGGCTATTGCGCGGCTGCCAGGTTCCAAAGCAGGACGGCAGCCGTCCGTCCCGCTCTCCACCCACATAGGCCGCAGACCCCGAAGGCTCGCATCACCCCCTGGGGCTGCAAAACTCCCGATCTCGGCAACCACCCGGACATGAGAGGTGGTCTCTTGGCTCTGGGACCAGCTTTAAGCTTGGGTTTTCCTCCATGTTAGGCCAGATCCTGCAGGAGCCTCTCCAGCCCGCGACCGGTCAGCATGGCGGTCGGGCCCCGCCCCCCCTTAATCTAAATTAATTAAAAATCTAATAGCATGATATATGACTGGATAAATCACGGTCAGATTTCAATATTTAGAAATCTTAGTTAACTAAAGAATATATAGTTCTAAACATTCCATTCTGCAGGTGGAATTAAGAATAATTATATATATTAGTGTGCTATTATCACATGTTAGCATACCGATGTTTTTATCCAGATGTATTGATTTGCTCTAAAATAAGATCTTTTTAGGCAAATTAAAATTCGGCTTATAGAATCTGGTAGATTATGCTTATTGGATGGTTCCAGGAAATTATTAATGAGCGGGTTTAAATGTTATTTTATTTGAAAATTACATAAGAATAGGATATTAAATGCCTAGGAGGATCTAGCCAGCGTTGAAAGGGTTACTTAGTTGAACTGTTAGCCTAAGTTTTATGACTCTTCACTGCACGGTGTGTGAAGTTTTACTCTGTCGGAAGTACCTCAAATCTTGTCTTGACAATTGATGCTGTTAGCCATGCCATTGTATTGCATACTCATGTTATACTAAATATTCACTGATCATCATCATCATGCATGTTGCCCAATATTATTATTAGTCACAATAAATTATATCTATTTTTATAACAAATTGTGATTTTATTTGTATGGAATACATTTCACTTACATGATAACGATCTTCTAGATCTAAGAGAATTGAAATAGTGGGCAATTCTCGACTGTTTAATATTATCATCCCATAAATATCCCTACAGCACACTCTGGATTCACTAAATTTACACACACTACACAAATACACCCTGCATTCATTATATACACACACACACACACACACACACACACACACACACACACTACACAAATACACACTGCATTCACTACACAAACACACACAGCTCCCCTGTCTAAACACACTGCATCCACTACATGTGGCATGTATATTTTGTGCATTTACCTTTAGAAATAGTTTTTTTTTTCAAAATGGTAAATGTATTGAATATCGGTAGGTTATCGGCTATCGGCCTGAAAGTTCACAGATTATCAGTATCTGCTCTATAATTTTTTTTTTAAAAATCAATATCGGTCGATCCCTGGTACACGTCAGTTGATACCGCCGCAGCAGGTAGGATCTAGTAGGCACTTTTTAGGTTGTTCACATTGTTTTCTTCTTTTTTTTTATATATATATTTATAAAAAAAGAGTGCCAACTTAAATCTGCACCTTTCGTAAACTGAAATAGAGCAAAACACACTTCACATGTAAGCCATTTCAGCAACCTAAATTGCTGTAGGGGTGTCCCTTCAAGAGAACACTCCACGCACAATAACCAGTATAGTGCACTGTAGTGGTTATGATGCACCTCCCAAGTGCAAGCAGTCAAATTGCTCTAAAAATATATGAATTCTTACCTGGTGTCCACAGAGCAGTGTCCCTATCTGCACTACATCCGACATACTCCTAATCCAGGTTTACCTCAAACAGAGATCTTCCGACTGGTGGAAATGTGCAGATAGAGAGCAGTGCTTGGTGGACCCCAGGTACTTATTTAAATTGATATAAAACTGGACTTCTTAAAATGAGGGGCACCAGTGCACCCCTAGCACCATATCCACTTAAGTTTGCTGTAGTGGTTATGATGAATGTAATCTTTCCTGAAAGGGACACTATAGTCACCAGAAAAACTACAGCTTATTGTATTTGTTCTGGTGATTAGAATCATTCCGTTCAGGCTTTTTGCAGTAAACACGGTCTTCAAAGAAAATGCAGTGTTTACATTACAGTCTATTGATAACTCCACTGGCCACTTCTCAGATGGCTGCTAGAGGTGCTTCGTGGGGCAGTGCTGCTCACTTTGCAGCACTGTCAGTGTCTCCACCCACTGCATGGAGACACTGAACTTTCCTCATATATAGATGCATTGATTCAATGCAGGTCTATGAGGAGATGCAGATTGTCCAGGGCTGTGTTTGATTGACTTTGACAGTCTCAGCCAATCCTAAGTGAAATCCTAAGTTTCATTTTACCCCACTCCCTCTAGTATGTAAGCTCATTGAGCAGGGCCCTCAACCCCTCTGTTCCTATGTATCCAACTTGTCTGGTTACAACTACATGTCTGTTCGTCCACCCATTGTAAAGGGCTGCGGAATTTGATGGCGCTATATAAATAATAATAAAGCATTGTGATTGGCTCAGAGAATCACATCGGATTACCACTTTTGACTTGCTATGGCTAGAAGAAAGTGTGTAAACTCAGTCACATATCATGTGGGGGCAGGGCTATGGGAACCCAGGGACTCTCATTGAGTGTTAAACTGCTCAAACACAGTTTAACTGTGAATGGACGTGCAGTGCCAAGAGACTCAAGGCGCTATTAATAATTCAATAAGACTAAATTTTTAGAGTGCCTGCTATGTCCCTTCAAGTACCACAGTATGACTGCACAGACTGACATGCGCTAAAAAGTACCATACAATATTTTAAATCAATTGAGCAATCATTTGATAGCTACTCTGTCAACTTTAAAAGTGTTGTGGAAACTTTAATTCAAATAGCCATTACCGCAATAAATGAAGAAATAAGTATTACACTATAATTTTCTTCAAAGTATTGCTGCCTTTTTGTTTACTTTGTTAAAAGTATTGTACCAGCAAAGCTAAATCACCACTTGTATCAGGAATTGCACCAGGTATCAATCCATGCCAGACTGTCTCCTCTGTCAGCTGGAGCCACAGACCGACAGGTGATTCTGAGTCTGTTCCTAAATAGTAAAATTTACACTTTTTTTTTTTTAAATACAATAAAAGGCCACTCTAAAATGTGCAGTTTTATCACACAGCACAATGCCACAGATGTTGCAAGTTTTGAGGGAGCGTGCAATTTGCATGCTCATTGCAGGAATGTCCACCAGAGCGGTTGCCTGTGAATTGAATGTTCATTTCTCTACCATAAGCTGTCTCCAAAAGGAGTTTCATAGAATTTGGCAGTACATCCAACCGGCCTCAGAACCACGTGTAACAACAACACCAGCCCAGAACCTCCCCATCCAGCAGCATCACTTCCAGGATCACCTGACACCAGGACAGCTGCTGCAACAATCGGTTTGCATAACCAAAGAATTTCTGCACAAACTGTCTCAGAGAAGCTCATATGCATGCTAGTCGTCCTCATCGGGGTCTCGACCTGACTGCAATTTGTTGTCATAACCAACTTGAGTGGGCAAATGCTCACATTCGATGGCGTCTAGCACTTTGGAGAGGTTACATAGCTGAAAAGAGACTTGCGTCCATCAAGTTCAGCCTCTCACCTTTGTTTTTTTTGCTGTTGATCCAAAAGAAGGCAAACAAACCCAGTCTGAAGCGCTTCCAATTTTGCAACAAGCTAGGAAAAAAAAAATCCTTTTTGACCCCAGAATGGCAGTCAGATTTATCCTTGGATCAAACAGTTATTACCCTACATTAAAAGATTATATCCTTGAATATTCTGTTTTTGCAAGTATGCATCTAGTTGCTGTTGAAACATCTCTATGGACTCTGATAAATCCACTTCAGGCAGAGAATTCCACATCCTTATTGTTCTTACCAAAAAAAAAACAAAAAAAAAAAACACCCTTTCCTTTTGCCATAGACGAAATCTTCTTTCTAGTCAAACGCATGACCTCGTCTCCTATGTAAAGTCCGGTTTGTGAATAGATTTCCACACAATGGTTTGTATTGGCCCCGAATATATTTGTATAATGTTATCATATCCCCTCTCAGGCAACGTTTTTCTAAACTAAATAGGTTTAAATTTGTTAACCTTTCTTCATAGCTGATATGTTCCATTCCTTTTATTACATTTTGTAGCCCGTCTCTGCACTTTTTCTAGTGCCAGAATATCCTTTAGAATAGGTGCCCAAAAATTGCAGTATATTCAATATGTGATCTTACCACTTTACAAGTGATTTATAAAGAGGCAAAATGATATTCTCGTCCTGAGAATGAATGCCCTTTTTCATGCATGACAATACCTTACTGGCCTTAGCCACTGCTGATTGACATTACATATTGGTGCATAGTTTGTTGTCTATAACAATTCCCAAGTCCTTTTCGTGTGTGGTTATCCCTAATTCACTTCCATTAAGGGTACACGTTGCTTGTGTATTCTTTACGTCGAAGTGTGTGTTCTCTTAACAGATGAATCACGGTTTTCACTGTACAGGGCATATGGCAGCATGTATGGAGTCGTGTGGGTGAGCGGTTTGCGGAGGTCAACGTTGTGGATCTAGTGGCCCATGGTGGCGTTATGGTATGGGTAGGATCCCCCCACCCCCAGTAAAACTGCACATTTTAGAGTGGCCTTTTATTGTGGCCAGCCTAAGACACACCTGTGCAATAGTCATGCTGTCTAAGCAGCATCTTGATATGCCACACCTGTGAGGTAGATGGATTATCTCGGCAAAGGAGAAGTGCTCACTAACAGATATGTGAACAATATTTGAGAGAAATGGGCCTTTTGTGTACATATATAAAGTCTTAGATCTTTGAAGTGTTGCGTTTATAGTTTTGTTCAGTGTAAATACAGAGAGATGAAAGCCAGCACAGAACTTACAAAACAGATGCTTTTTTTCCCCCTTTATCGGTACATAAAAAAAAAAAAAAAAAACCAACAACAACAACAACTATTGCACTGTGATGACACCAATATTATCCAGGAAATTTTATTTTTAGAAACTGTAATAAAAAAAATAAAAAAAAATGTATAGTACCCATCACATAAACAATTTACAAATAAGTGGAGAACTAGCTACAAAATAAATAGCACATAGTATTTCGAGGGCAGCAGCACTGCTGTGCACCTATACTCAACTAACGTTACATCTCAAGCCCCTCTATGTCAACCTCTTCATGGACCCTTATGGAAGGGATGATTGCATAGATGTACAAAGAGATTAAAGCACCCCAATGCTGGATTAAAATGCAAGGTGTTGAGCATTTGTCCATTTAAAAGGAATACTACAATCACCATTTCCACTACAGTCCCCTCTCTGGTGGTTATGATGATTGAGTGTCTTGGCACCGCCCTAGAGTAATTTGTCTGTTTTAGAGCAACTTACCTGGGCTAACACTGCATCCAGCTTTTTCTGGAAGTCATCACTGAGCTAAGAAGTTCCATACAGAACCACGCTCATGGGCAGAAAGCTCTCATCCGACATTCTCAACCAATCAGAGCAGCCATGCACAGCTCTGCTTACCTCATGTGAGCGAACTGGATTGTCCTGCAAGGACACAGATTCCCAACAGAATCCAAAACGTTTGACAAGGTCTGTGGATGTTATAATGGGTCGAGTGTTCCTTCAAGGCAAACTTACGATTTAAAGAGGTCACAGGCTGAAAGAGCATGTATATAAAATTCTAGTTGAACGTAATGGCCATATTATTCCTTAGTGTCAATTTAACGTTATACAAGGATTTAATAGTTATTCCACTGGCACAGAAGTTGCATAAGCAGCCACTGCCCGCCCCCCCTTCCCCACACAAATGGTGAGGGTGGTAAGGCAGCGTTGACATTGTATCTAATGACAACACCATTTAGTCTTTAGAATGTCATCAACCTGCCCGAACTATCAGGCAGAACCAAGCATATCTTTAAAGAGTTTCACATTTGGCTTATTGGAGAAAGGTAGATCTATTAACTGACGTTTTATTCCCTTGGCACGGCGATCTTTTTCAGTTTGTAGTGGCTTGAATCTTCCAGGAGCAGCTATAGCAACCTGAAGCATACACACGAGTATAAAATGTAGGCCTATATTCCTTGAGACCACAGGATTTTCCATAGATGGTTTTGCTTATGTGCAACGATTTATAGGTGCACTTTTCCCATAAAAAATTTTAAGTCGGTGGCAAGATGTTGAGATGGAAACCCTGCTCATTGCCACATATTGTCAAAATTAGTATTGTCTGTAAAAGAAAGTACCCCAAATTTTGACATCTTCTGATTTATTTCAATGAAATACCAATATAGTCCTTCCTAACACTTTATAATCTCTTTAAATCATTTCCAAAGAAGGCTAGTTTTCCTTTTTAGCCAATAAACCTTTAACTAATAACCAGTTTACATAAAATTCACCATAATTATCTCCATTGACACTATATTATAAATAATGTCAATCTTAACCCGATTCTAGACTGAATTCTTAAAGCAAACATTAAACACTGAACGTAGATTATAATCAACTGGGTTTATGGAATTCATACAGTGATTCTAATGAAAGCCAGAGGAGGATTCAGGCTGACAGATTATGCCATTCCCAGGTCTCTGGACAAGCAGTAAATCCTGGGGATTTGAAACAAATGTCAAAAAGTGGCAGTTCTTTATTCTTTAACACTCCGTAATGTAATTGAAGTGCTTGCTGGGGGTGAGAAGTGCAACAGAAGCAAGTAAAAACACTTCTCTTTACAGCACTACAGTGTTCAAAGCCCCAAGTTCACTACAAGTGAGATTTACTGCCATGGTATCTTTTTATCTGTTGAAATAAACCTGCCATGACTGGTTCACTTTAAGTAGGCTATTATAATGTGTTATTAGCTTGCCTTTTAAAAGTGACCATTTCACTATAAGGTGTAAATTATTTACTGTGAATCTAGATTTTGCATGGCCTCACTTAGAACTCAAAACAGAGGCAAATTTTAAATAAACTAATGAAGCCAATTACAGAAATCCAAGCAGAAAAGATTACTGTATGCGAAAGAGCTTGAGCCGACAACCAGTAACAGATCCTTACAAAGCAATGGCCATAGATTAGAAAGGTTTTATTGACTCTTTGAATGCTGAACAACCACTCACTATTTGACATTTTGCCAGGAATGATGCATTGCAATCCCTGCATCCCAGGCTCCTAACTTTTTTAAGCTGGCTCCTAGATTCAAAGCAAATTTGTCAAACCCTGCTCTATCCCTCAACGAACATATTGAAGGAATAAACTCTGTAAAAAAAAAAAAAAAAAAAAAGGGACACTATAGTCACCAGAACAACTACAGCTTGTTGAATTTGTTCTGGTGAGTAGAATCATTTCCTTCAGGCTTTTTGCTGTAAACACTGTCTTTTCAGAGAAAGTGCAGTGTTTACTTAACAGTCTATTGATAACTTCACTGGCTACTCCTCAGATTGCTGTTATAGATCCTTCCTGGGTCATGGCTGCCTAAAATGCATCCAAACATTCAGTATCTCCTCCCTCTGCATGCAGACACTGAACATTCCTCATAGAGATTCATTGATTCAATTCATCTCTATGAGGAGATGCTGATTGGCCAGGGCTGTGTTTGAATCATGCTGGCTCTGCCCCTGTCAGTCTCAGCCAATCCTATGGGAAAGCCCTCTTCAACCTATTATTCCCTGTAAGTTTTCTTGTAATTGTCCTATTTATAGTTAAATCCTCCCTCTCGTAATATTGTAAAGCGCTATGGAATCTTGTTTTTTGGGACTGTTCCACTTTAATAAAGAAAAAACACACTGACTTGGGAACATTAGAGTTGGAGAAAGTTTTCAATATTGCAATTTTGGGCCTAAACCCAAGTTGTTTAGTGAAAAACATTTAGATCTACACATCTCACCCAAAATTGATTGTTTTAGTTCAGTGGCTTTTAAAATTGCCATTGGAATCACCATATCCACTACAATCAATAGCTGTGATGGTGCTAGCAGGCTAGTCACTGTCCACAGGTTCTGTGTCAAACTGAGTGGTTTAACACCAACCAACGATTTGTTGTGGATGACAAAGTCAGCTAATTTAGGCTGTCCAAATAGACAAAAATGACATGGTCAATGCAGAAATAAATATTGGTTGGGCCGGACACCGAGGATACCTTCCGCTTGTGCCAAACCACTCGAGGATGGTTTAAGGTAGAACTGGGGCTGTAGCAACAGTCTGCAAGAACCAAAACTACCTTAACGGCTGTGGTGTTTATGGTGCCTCTAACCAGTTGGTTACGATCATTGTTTTAAAGGGCATTCAATTGTCAGAACAAGCACGTAATATTAATCAGTTTACAGGTAGCTGGCCACAATAAATATGCTGCCTTGGTGGCACTGCTTTCTCTAGGACTTTGACACTCTGAAGTGCATAATAAAAAAAAAAAAAGGTTCTTCATTGAATTAAAGTGATATTCTATGAATAATTATTTGTCCCATTAACTTGACCTATGCCCTGTTAATTAAAAAAGAAAAAAAGAGAGAAACAATTCGGACATAGGGATCATGTGCTGTTACCGTGGATACCATCAATCTTATAGACAATCACAGCTTTGGTCACAACAAGACTCACAGTCTCCTCCATTGGGACAGGCAATGGAAGTCAATGATGATTAGTGGCGGGGTTCAGGAGTGCCTGCACATCCATCTATATGAGCTTCCTATGCATGCCAACAAAGCCAACTTATTGGTATGAGAGAGAGGAAGGAGAATATCTGGTTTCTTACAGACAGAATTACGGGGGAGAGAGGAGGACGCGGACACAAACACACCTTGAATTAACAGCAGAGACAGTATTAGAGAACCATATCCACTTCAACAAGATTAAGTGAGTATGGTTTCTGCATCTTGTATAATAATGGGTCAATGAGGTTGTTTTGAAATTAAAGAATGGGTCATTAGGTGAATTACATTTACAAAGTTTGGGTGCTTACTAAAGAGGTTAAAGGAACACTAGTCACCTAAATTACTTTAGCTAAATAAAGCAGTTTTAGTGTATAGATCATTCCCCTGCAATTTCACTGCTCAATTCACTGTCATTTAGGAGTTAAATCACTTTGTTTCTGTTTATGCAGCCCTAGCCACACCTCCCCTGGCTATGATTGACAGAGCCTGCATGAAAAAAAAAAAACCTGGTTTCACTTTCAAACAGATGTAATTTACCTTAAATAATTGTATCTCAATCTCTAAATTGAACTTTAATCACATACAGGAGGCTCTTGCAGGGTCTAGCAAGCTATTAACATAGCAGGGGATAAGAAAATCTTAATTAAACAGAACTTGCAATAAAGAAAGCCTAAATTGGGCTCTCTTTACAGGAAGTGTTTATGGAAGGCTTTGCAAGTCACATGTAGGGAGGTGTGACTAGGGTTCATAAACAAAGGGATTTAACTCCTAAATGGCAGAGGATTGAGCAGTGAGGCTGCAGGGGTATGTTCTATACACCAAAACTGTATCATTAAGTTGTTCAGGTGACTATAGTGTCCCTTTAAGAATCGCTGTTTTTGATAATCGCTGTCCAGTCAAACACAAGGTGGTGCAGAACTTTGGTTCTTCTACAACGGATATCAAATATTTCTTTGGAGAAATCCGACAGGATTTCCTGCTCTGATTACCAAAGTAAATTATTTCATCATACTAAGTCTGCAATTTAAATAAGTCTAACATTTTACTTCCAACCCTTACAATGCTCATCCAATAACAAATGCACTCATTTGCAATACATAAAGTACCAAAAGGACACATACTTCATGCTTACTCAAGATCGACAGACTTTCAATAAAACCAATGATACATGTAGTTCTAGGTATCTTACAAAGAATTCTTAAGCCTTCAAAGATTGTGACTCTTACTGAATTTAGTAACCTAGAAATAATGGTAAATGACAAGAGACCAGTACATATAAATCAGAGGCCAAACACAAAAAATAATTTTGCTATAGGACCGTACAAGATGGAAACGGGGATAGCAGATTTAAATGTCTGCACATGCATATTTGAAACACTACACTATTAAAAAACATCCACACGAGAAACTCAGTTTATACACACACATCGGAAGTTGTGTGGGCAGTTAACATACTGGAAGTACAATAGACATTGTAAATACGACACTAACCCTTTCTCTCCTAGAGGCGTCTTCAAAACATTAGTCAGCAGTGATTTATTTATGCACCAGTTTCCCATCCAAACACACACATTTGGGGAGAACAGTACGTTCCTTAGAAATACACCGTAATAGCAATAAGGCAGTAGAACACAATCATCCTGTGCATATGAAATGGTGGAGCTGTAATATTAGAGCAATAACTGCATACACAAAAAAAGCTCATGAAGAAAAGGGGGGAGGGAGAGAAGAGAAAATAAGGTTTCTCTCCATACCATTTCCTTTTGTCTATGTACATAAATGAATTCTAAAAAAAAAAAAAAATTGTATGTGAGGTGTATCTCTCACACACACACACACTGATTTCAGCCTCCATGTTGTTAGAATGTAGCAAAACAGAATGTGACACATTTATAAAAGGAATATTCATTAGGAGTCCATTTTAAGATGCACATACTCTAATAACTATAGATAGATCTATATACACACACACACAAACAAACCAATTTTCACCAAACAGCCATGGTTTTATGAATATCAAAATTCAATAAGCCACATACACAAAATGTATTGAAATGCTTTTTTTTTTTTTTTCAAAGAAAGCCTACTGTTACAAAGAACAGTAGCCCAGTGTACATCTTACAGGATATTAATTGTAGGTATTTACTAAATAGATGAGGTTATGAGAAGCACCCACACAGACCCAGGGCTCAATGTCCCCCCCCCCCCCCCCCCCCCCTACACCATTACAAAGCCCCCCAGCCTATGGTCACCCCCTGTATACAGACAGATACTGGGATATAGGGGGAGGGGGTGCTCCCATCCTCCATCACTGGCCCCTGCCCTGATGATCAGGCCTATGGAGGGGGCTGGAGGATGGAGTAGGCCTCACGGTGATACCCAATCCCTTCTGGGACTCATGGAGGGAGTCAGGGAGACCCCAAGGACGCCCCCAGGGTAGTGTCCTCCTGCACAGACCCCACCGAAGATGGCTGCTGGGCCTGACCGAACAAAGCTGCGGCCTGGGCCTAACCCAGCCCCAGCCCCAGCTCCCCCGCCTCCTCCCGGGATATAATGGCCCAGAGCGCCGCCCCGCTACAACTACCAACCTGGTCTTGTGGAGGGCTCTTTTGCGGTAACTTGTGGATAATGCCGGGGTCGGGATGGGCGGTCGGTGCGCAGGATGGCGACGGATTAAAGGCGACAGGGCTCTCCGACTCTTCGCCTTTCTCCTCCTGTATTTTTTTTTCCTCTCTAGCCCCTCCCCCTCGCTCAGCTGTCAATCAACGAGAAAGGAGTATGGGGAGGGATGGAGGATAGGAGACAGTGACCCCTTCCGGCTCCCGCGAGAACTACAACAACAGCTCCTGTAGTTCTAAATCCAGAATTGTAGTGACAGGGGAACTGACATGGGGTCATTCAATAAACATGTTCTGGTGAATAGAGTCAGTCCCTGCAGGAATTATCATGTAAACACTGCCTTTAAAAAAAATACCCATTGTACAGCGCTACGGAATTTGCTGAAGCTATACTGTATATATAATAAAATAATAATAATAAATAATAATAGGTAATATAGGTTAATGTGGGATTCATTTTTCTTACAATGTAAATGGCTGTAAGGCCACTCAAATAGCAGCAAATACCCCTTGTAAGCTCTTCAGACTCAAATCTTCCTTATAAATCAGTGAGTGCATTGGCTGTAAACAAATAAACATTCAATATGGCAGGACGCTAAAATACATGAATGAAATGCCAATTTCTTGCACATAACTCATGTAAAAGGCTCAGAAACCCTTTGCAGGTGTTATGGCTTACTTAGCTGATTAGAGTGAGACACTGTGAGCCTAGAATATTGCACCTTTTAACAATATTCTAATTTACTGAGATTGTGGATTTCCGTTTTTCATGAGCTATAAGCCATAATTATCGCACTTATGACAAATCACGGCTTGAACTATTGTGCTTTGCATGTAATGCGTCTATCTCAAATATTAGTTTCCCCTTTTACGTTACATTACTGAAATAAATTAACTTTTGCACGATATTCTAATTTTTCGAGTATCACCTGTAAATATCCCAATGAAAAATGCATAATTGAATGCAGGCATATTTTCATTGGGGGTGTATATATTAAACAGTGATTTATTTATTTTTTATGTTGTATTTGGACATTGGGGTGTTCCTATAAATTTGAAATTCATTTTAATTTCACTTTGAATTCCCAATAATTCTCACTTTAGTAAAGAGAAATAAGCTGGGTCTCACCTCCCACACATATATAATTACCACACATGCACTTATGAACATGTAATAAAACTACATACAGTTGTACCCATGCCCATGCAACTACTTAGCCACATACACTCATTCATAGGTCATTGACACACATACACAACTTGTTACACACCCTGACCTTAGCAATATTATCAGACATTTAGAATAAAGACACGTATAGACACACTTTAACACTTTTACAGGCATAAACACAGACACACATGGATATACAATACATATATATATATATATATATATACTGACATAATACACATACACACACTCTACATGCTAGCACGCCATCTTAGACACATTTACACACATACTGTAAGGTAACCTGTGGCTGTCAGAGGCACTTCTTCACACCTGTGTCTTTCTGGTTTTTATATTAACGCTGACGACTACACTTTTTCACTCACACTCCATTTTAGTAGCAAAAGGTTGGACACTCACGTTCTCTAAAACCTCCAATACCCTGCATCAGTCTAAGGCAGGGTAACTAGACCCTCCATGTTTACTAAGACACATATAATTTGGTCATATTTATGAAATTGCATGAAAAGCATTGCCCTGCAGTATGTATAATGCATATTCTGTAGGATTCTTCAAAACAAAACACACACACACTACTACCACTGCTGCCCATAGTTGTAAAGACAAACGTAGAAGTGTACTTTCACATTGGCCAAATTGTAAGAGGGATCTCCACTTTTCAAACTGTTTTTTTACAGCCTGATTAAAAAAAAATAGAGGGTTGCAGGCCTCCCAACTGTTAGCTTTCAGCAAGACAATCCAGATTTCGAGGTCTTGTCCCGCCATCCCGATTTAGTTCCCTGCATTCAGGGACAACAGGGAGCTGTCCATGGGTAGCACGGTACAAGCGCAACATTATACAAGCTCTAACTGTGCGGAGAGCACAAGAGCCATGGAGAGAGTGCTTCAGCAATGCTCTCTGCATGGTCTTGTAGGTTGGGTGCCAGTCAGGAGAATATCTGTCAGCCTAGCATTGTCATCCATGGGCTTCTCTCAATAACCTGCACAGCTAACCACTATACTATACACAGTACTTTGATTTGTGTATCCACCAGCAATGCAGGGAATACTGCACTGATAGCTCCAGGTAATATAGGATATTACATAGTTACATAGTTACATAGTTAGATAGCTGAAAAGAGACTTGCGTCCATCAAGTTCAGCCTTCCTCACACCTGTTTTTTGCTGTTGATCCAAAAGAAAAAAAAAACAAAAACAAACAAAAAAAACCCCAGTTTGAAGCACAATTTTGCAACAAGCTAGGACAAAAAATTCCTTCTTGACCCCAGAATGGCAGTCAGATTTATCCTTGAATCAAGCAGTTATTACCCTACATTGAAAGATTATATCCTTGAATATTCTGTCTTTGCAAGTATGCATCTAGTAGCTGTTTGAACATCTATATATCTAGTCCACAGGCAATTGTTTATGTGTAACTACTCTAAAGTGGACAACATACCTGGATACTTTAAGAGACACACAAGTTCCTTCTTGGTAAATCACGAACACACTTTATTCTGGTTCATAGACAGAATATATAGCAGTTCTCCAAACAACACATAAACAACAGTGACCTATCAGGGACTCAAGAGGCCCAGGGCAGTGGCAGAACTAATGTCGAGAGGGCACTAGTGCAAGAAAGTTATTTGGGCCCCACTATAGTGCAAGTGTGGCCAAAAGGTAGATCCCCATCTGTCGTGCAACTCCAAATATGCTATACCAGCTGGGGATCTACAATTTGCCCATCCTTGCAGGATTGTATTTGTGTGCGTTTGAATGTAAGCTTATTTTTGTATAGAGTATATGTGTGCATGTAGGGGTGTATTTGTATGTACTGCTGTAATTGGAATGCTGTGGTATACTTGTGTGTTGTGTTTGAGTTTGAATGCAGGGGTGTATTTTAAATGAAAGTGTGCTTTTGTGAATAGTGTTGGTGTTTGATTGAAGGGGTGCTTGAACTTTAGTGTCTTAACACAGGTGTGTGTTTGTATGTAATTTTTGCATTTGATTGCAGGGGTGTGTTTGTATGTAATGTTGGCTTTTTCAAATGTGGTTGTACATTTGTGTGTAGTATGTGACGGAGTGTGTTTGTTTATAATTTCCGAGGTTAAGGGGTGTGTTTGTATGTAATCTTTGTGTTAGATAGCTGGAGTGTGTTTGCATGTTGTGTTGGTGTTTAATTGCTTGGATATATGAACATACACACATACACTGCCACATACATACACACTTACACAGATATACATACACATTAACACACAGATACATATATATAAACACACTAACACATACACACAAATTCATATACACACATACTGTACACACCCTGGTACACAGATACACACTGACATATACACAAACACCAAAATACACAGATACACTCACACTGACACACACACATACACCCTGACACACATGATGCACACACACATACACAGATGCACAACCTGATACACACAATGAACTACATACTTACTCAGATATACATATACATTAACACACAGATGCACATATAAACATACTGACACACATATAAACACATACACAAAGAAACACACTGACACATGCACACAACCTGACACACATATACACACACTGAAATATACCTTGGCACACAGACAAACTCCATGACACAGATACACACACACACATATATACACACACACACACACACACACACACACACACACACAATCTGACATAAACACATAAATGTTAATTTTTATATTTGCAGCCACCCAACAGTTAACATATCTTGGCTTGTTTGGAGTCTTGCTGCTGCTGGCTGAGGGGAGCTGGTGTAGTTGTCTAGATAGCTCCTGTCTGTCTTCTCCAATGTTGCCTGTGCCTCCTCATCCGCCACCTCCTCCCTTTCTTCCCAAGCAGTCTTTCAGTAAGAAGCTGGGAGGAAGTGATCTGCTGTCCCTTCCTCCCAACCAGTAGGTATCACAGGGGACCGGTCGTGGTCTTAAAGGGCACCCAACCGGGCCCCTGTTTAGCAAAAAATAAAGAATACTCATTGGGTTGCCCTAAGTGCATGGGCGACCCGATGGGCCACCTGAGCTGGCGGTAGTTCTGCCACTGGCCCAGGGGAAAAATAAAATCAATTATACTAAGTTAAATCTCAAACAATAGGGAGGAGCCTAATTTAAAACAGGCAATTCAATTACAGGTACAATAGACAGCAGGTGATGTTAAAAAAAATCTCAAACACTAAATAACAAAAGACATCAGGTACAGGTCATTCCAGAAGGGGAGGGAGGAACAATCAAAGCAACAGACCCCACTCTGTCTTCCTAATAATGTACAGAGGGTGTGCTTACACTGCAGGGGGTAAATCATCAACTATTGTTCCTGACTCATTTACTGTAACACAATGTAATCCTGCAGAGGCTGCTTTACCTTTAGAATTGTGCTTTGTACATAAAGCAGCAAGGGAACGTGGTTAAGGTACCTGGCATCTTTGGCAAAACAAGGGACAACCTCCAGCTGACCAGGTCCGGGCTGGGAAAATAAATTGACCTGAACATTTTTAATGACAGCGGCCCAGTGAGCAGTGAGCGGGTCCAGAGAGGGAGTGTTTTCTCATCACCAATAGTGATGTCGCGAACATAAAATTTTCCGCAAACGTTCGCGAACTGGCGAACCGGGAAAACCGCCATAGTCTTAAATGGGCAGGCGAATTTTAAAACCCACAGGGACTCTTTCTGGCCACAATAGTGATGGAAAAGTTGTTTCAAGGGGACTAACACCTGGACTGTGGCATGCCTGAGGGGGATCCATGGCAAAACTCCCATGGGAAATTACACAGTTGATGCAGAGTCTGGTTTTAATCCATAAAGGGCATAAATCACCTAACATTCCTAAATCACAATGGATATGGATTGACACCTGACATATGACATATTGACACCTTGACATATGGATTGACACCTGTCCTCAGAGACCCTGATACACACTGACACAGAGCAGAATAGGGACTGTTCCCCCTACATAGGGTCACTTGGCAGATATAGATTGACACCTATCCTAAGGATCCCTGATACACACTGACACAGAGCAGAATAGGGACTGTTCCCCCTACATATGGTCACTTGGCAGATATGGATTGACACCTATCCTAAGGATCCCTGATACACACTGACACAGAGCAGAATAGGGACTGTTCCCCCTACATAGGGTCACTTGGCAGATATGGATTGACACCTATCCTAAGGATCCCTGATACACACTGACACAGAGCAGAATAGGGACTGTTCCTCCTGCATAGGGTCACTTGGCAGATATGGATTGACACCTATCCTAAGGATCCCTGATACACACTGACACAGAGCAGAATAGGGACTGTTCCCCCTACATAGGGTCACTTGGCAGATATGGATTGACACCTATCCTAAGGATCCCTGATACACACTGACACAGAGCAGAATAGGGACTGTTCCCCCTACATAGGGTCACTTGGCAGATATGGATTGACACCTATCCTAAGGATCCCTGATACACACTGACACAGAGCAGAATAGGGAATATTCACTAAATGCCAAACATTGTTATACAGGGGAATATTCAGTAAATAAGGATAAGGGGGGGGGGGCTACTGTCCTCCCCCCCCCTCCCCCCCCCCTGCGCGGTGGGCGGGGGCCATGAAAATAGTGAGGGGGGGGACCTACTGTCCTCCCCCCGGCCCCCACCCCTGCGCGGTGGGTGGGGGCCATAAATCACAATGGGGGGGACCTACTGTCCTCCCCCCGGCCCCCACCCCTGCGCGGTGGGTGGGGGCCATGAAAATAGTGAGGGGGGACCTACTGTCCTCCCCCCGGCCCCCACCCCTGCGCGGTGGGTGGGGGCCCTAAAAATAATGAGGCGGGGGGGACCTACTGTCCTCCCCCCCTGGCCCCCACCCCTGAGCTGTGGGTGGGGGCCCTAAATAAAAATCCCCCCCTTATTGTTTTTTTAAATTGCGTCGGTTCTTATGGCTTTTTATTTGGCCTTTTTTGGGGCTGAAAAAAGAAGATTTTAGAAAAAAGAAGACGTCAAATGGTAAGTTGAATTTTTCTTTACAGGTTAGCTATTTTATTCCCCCCTCACTATTTTTTTAGGGTGAGGGGGGTAGGTAGGGGGTAACTTCTTTTGGGGTGGGGGGGTGGGTGACTAGGGGCTTGGGAACCCCTAGTCACCTTTGATTGGGGGGTGGGGATTTTTATCTAGGGCCCCCACCCACCACTCAGGTGGGGGGCTGGGGGGGACAGTAGGTCCACCCGCTTATTTTTTTTTTAGTAAAGTTTGCCGCCCCCCATGTGACATCACAGTGCCCCACCCATATGATCTGCCATGTTAACTAACACAGTGCTGCAGTGCCGCCGTGTTTACAATAAAAGGCCTGCAGGGACAGGCTATAGACACCAGAACCACTACATTAAGCTGCAGTGGTTCTGGGGACTATAGTGTCCCTTTAATGTGAGGTAAATTAGAGATTAGTGCCACGAATAATATACTAGATTGCCCAGTGGTGTATCTTGGTTTTGTGCTGCCCTAGGCAGGACAAAACTCAGACCCCCCCCCCCCCCGCGCGCGCGTGCGCCACCCCCACCCAACCCTTCCCCCCTGCCCCGCCTTCTAAATACACACACATTCACTGACAGATACGCATACACTAGCTAACAGACACACACAGTCAGACACACACAGTCGGACACACACACACACTAACAAACACACACAGTCGGACACACACACACACTAACAGACACACACAGTGAGACACACACACTAACAAACACACACAGTCGGACACACACACTAACAAACACACACAGTCGGACACACACACACTAACAAACACACACAGTCAGACACACACACTAACAAACACACACAGTCGGACACACACACACTAACAGACACACACAGTGAGACACACACACTAACAAACCCACACAGTCGGACACACACACTAACAAACACACACAGTCGGACACACACACACTAACAAACACACACAGTCAGACACACACACTAACAAACACACACAGTCGGACACACGCACACTAACAGACACACACAGTGAGACACACACACTAACAAACACACACAGTCTGACACACACACTAACAAACACACACAGTCGGACACACACACTAACAAACACACACAGTCGGACACACACACACACTAACAGACACACACAGTGAGACACACACACTAACAAACACACAGTCAGACACACACACACTAACAGACACACACTGTCGGACACACAGTCAGACACACACAGTCAGACACACACACTAACAGACACACACACACTAACAGACACACACACACTAACACACACAGTCACAGACACACACTAACAGACACACACACACACACACACACACACTAACAGACACACACACACACACACACACACTATCAGACACACACACTCAGACACACACACACACTCACATTAACACATTTTTTTTTTATTATTTACTCCCCCCCCCCCCCTACCTTTGGGAATGCTGGGGGTGGGGGGGTTCTCCCATTCCCTGGTGGTCCAGTGGCTGCAGGACGGCACTGGCGGGCAGGTTGGGCGGCCGGCGAGGGAGCTCTTCCCCTGAGCTCTCTGCTCAGCTCCCTTGCGCGCCGCCCGCAGAGTGAGGCTGGGAGGCGGAGCCGGAATATGACGTCATATTCCGGCTCCCAGTCTCACTCTGCGGGCGGCGCGCGAGGGAGCTGAGCAGAGAGCTCAGGGGAAGAGCTCCCTCGCTGGCCGCCCAGCAACCAGCAACCAGCCCAGCATGTCTGTTAGCCGCAAGGCTAACAAGACATTTGCCTTGGGCATTTGGGGGCGGCGTTTTTTGCCGCCCCCTGGAAAATGCCGCCCAAGGCAAATGCCTTGTTTGCCTCGCGGCTAATACGCCCCTGAGATTGCCTACTTACAACCAGATGAGGATGATGATGGGCTTCAGCTGCCGTCTGGCTCCACTGGTCTGGTGTAGAACAGGCTCTCTGGAGGCGGTTTGTAACTGTGGTCACAAAAATGAATGTTCTGGGAGAACGGGAAGCAGCTCCATTTTTTGAGGGCCCTTTACACAGCTCAAGGTCTGGGTTCCAGGGTCCACCTTCATGTTCCACCAATGAGTTTGTTCACAGGGGTGTGTGGGGGGGGGGGGGATGTCCTGATGTGTGTAAGGAATGCATTGTGTGAATCTGTGTTTGTATGTGTAAGGGCTGCAAGGTGAGTTTGTGTATGTATGGGATGCAGTGTGTGTGTCTGTAAGGGATGCACTGAGTGTGTGGAAGGGGTGCATTGTGTGTTGCTGTGTGTAAGGGATGCATTGCTTGTGTATGTGTGTCTGTGTGTAATGCATCGTGTGTTTTTCTGTGTGCAAGGGGTGCATTGTGTGTGTGTGATGATGTCAATCTCTCCCCCTACCCCCGTCAATTTCCTTCTTCTCCCCCCCTCTCCAATAATTTCCTTCTTCTCCCCCTCCCTCTCATTGCCTTCTCCCCCTCCAATTTCCTTCTTCTCCCCTCCCTCTCATTTCCTTCCTTCTCCCCCCTCCAATTTCCTTCCTCCCCCCTCCAGTTTCCTTCCTCTCCCCCCTCCAATTTCCTTCCTCCCTTCCCCTCCCTCAAATTTCCTTCCTCTCCCCCCTCCCTCAAATTTCCTCCCTTCCTCTCCCCCCTCCCTCAAATTTCCTTCCTCCCCCCTCAAATTTCCTCCCTTCCTCTCCCCCTCAAATGTCCTCCCTTCCTCTCCCCCTCCCTCAAATTTCCTCCCTTCCTCTCCCCCCTCCCTCAAATTTCCTCCCTTCCTCTCCCCCCTCCCCCAAATGTCCTCCCTCCCTCTCCCCCCCACTCATTCAAATGTCCTCCCTCCCTCCCCCCCCACCCACTCAAATTTCCTCCCTCTCCCCCCCCACCCCCACTCACTCAAATTTCCTCCCTCTCCCCCCCACCCCCACTCACTCAAATTTCCTCCCTCTCCCCCCACTCACTCAAATTTCCTCCCTCTCCCCCCCACCCCCACTCACTCAAATTTCCTCCCTCTCCCCCCCACCCCTACTCACTCAAATTTCCTCCCTCCCCCCCCCCCACCCCCACTCACTCAAATTTCCTCCCTCCCTCTCCCCCACTCACTCAAATTTCCTCATGACACCCGGCGGGTGCGCGAGGGAGCACTCTCCCTGGCTGAGTGCTTCCTCTTCAGCTCCCTCGCGCGCCGCGTACTGATGCCGGAGCCGGAAGATGACGTCATCTTCTGGCTCCGGCATCAGTACGGTGCGCGAGGGAGCTGAAGAGGAAGCACTCAGAGGAGAGTGCTCCCTCGCGCGCCCGCCGGTTGTCAGCAGGGCCAGCCTCTGGGGGGCCCTGAGGTGACCGGCTGCTGGGCCCCCCAGGAGAAGAGGCTGGCCCAGTGGGTACATACCGGGGTCGCAGGGCCCCCTGCGACCCGGTATGTACCCACTGAATGTTGGGCCCGGACGACCTGAGCAGTCCGGGCCCCCCAGGACCGCCAGGCCCATGACAACCGTTGCGGTTGTCATGCCCTGATGGCGTCTCTGCTGGGGGGAGTATCTGCAGTAATACAGAGTGGCTGGAGGGAGTATCTGCAGTAACACAGGGTGTCTGGAGGGAGTATCTGCAGTAACACAGAGTGTCTGGGGGGAGTATCTGCAGTAACACAGAGTGTCTGGATGGAGTATCTGCAGTAACACAGAGTGTCTGGGGGGAGTATCTGCAGTAATACAGAGTGTCTGGGGCAGTATCTGCTTGTAACATTTACATGCACTGAAAAAAATAATAATAATAAATTGAAAAAATATATAAATATGAATGCAGCTTCTGAATGAATCTTAAATGGATGCTGTCCAGGAGGCAGGAGGGTCTGGAAGGGAGGGTCTGCTGCTGATTGGCTGGAATGTGTCTGCTGAATGTGAGGTACAGGGTCAAAGTTTACACAATGATGACGAATAGGGGGCGGACCGAACATCACATATGTTCGCCCGCCGCCGCGAACGCGAACACGCTATGTTCGCCAGTAACTATTCGCCGGCGAACCGTGGTGCAAGTCAGTCCAAGTGACCTTCACCAAGTTCGCCCACATGACCGTCCCCAAATCCACCCACAGGGCCCTTCTTAAGTCCACCCACAAGGATGAAGTGTGTGTGTACTGAATTTTTTGTGTGTGTGTATAGTGGCTATAGAATGTGTGTAGTGGATACAAAGTGTGTGAGTAAAGTGGATACACTGTTTATAGTGGATTCAGATTGTATATTTGTGTAGTGGACAGAGTGTGTGTATAGTGGATGTATTGTGTGTATAGTGAATGCAGAGTGTGTGTTTGTGTAGTGGATGTAGTATTTGAATAGTGAATGCAGAGTGTGTGTTTGTGTAGTGGATGTAGTGTGTGTGCATAGTTAATGCAGAGTGTGTGTTTGTGAAGTGTAAGTAGTGTGTGTATAGTGGATGTAGTGTGTGTGTATAGTTAATGCAGAGTGTGTATTTGTGTAGTGGAAGTAGTGTGTGTTTGTGTAGTGAATGCAGTGTGTGTTTGTGTAGTGGATTATGTGTGTAGTGAATGCAGTGTGTGTTTGTGTAGTGGATGCTGTGTGTGTGTGTGTAGTGGATGATGTGTGTAGTGTATGCAGTTTGTGTGTTTATGTAGTGGATGATGTGTGTGTGGTTGTGTAGTGGATGATGTGTATGGTTGTGTAGTGGATGCAGTTAGTGTTGTTGTGTAGTGGATGATGTGTGTGGTTGTGTGGTGGATGTAGTGTGTGTTTATGTGGTGGATGATGTGTATGTTTGTGTAGTGGATGCAGTTTGTGTGTTTATGTGGTGGATGATGTGTGTGGTTGTGTAGTGGATGCAGTGTGTGTATTTGTGTAGTGGATGATGTGTATGGTTGTGTAGTGGATGATGTGTGTGGCTGTGTAGTGGATGCAGTTTGTGTCTTTATGTAGTGGATGATGTGTATGGTTGTGTAGTGGATGATGTGTGTGGTTGTGTTGTGGATGCAGTTTGTGTCTTTATGTAGTGGATGATGTGTGTGGTTGTGTAGTGGATGATGTGTGTGGTTGTGTAGTGGATGTAGTTTGTGTGTTTATGTAGTGGATGATGTGTATGGTTGTGTAGTGGATGATGTGTTTGGTTGTGTAGTGGATTATGTGTATGGTTGTGTAGTGGATTATGTGTATGGTTGTGTAGCTGATGATGTGTGTGGTTGCAGTGTGTGTATTTGTGTAGTGGATGAGGTGCATGGTTGTGTAGTGGATGATGTGTATGGTTGTGTAGTGGATGATGTGTATGGTTGTGTGGATGATGTGTGTGGTTGTGTAACGGATGATGTGTATGGTTGTGTAGTGGATGATGTGTATGGTTGTGTAGTGGATGATGTGTGTGGTTGTGTAGTGGATGATGTATATGGTTGTGTAGTGGATGATGTGTGTGGTTGTGTAGTGGATGCATTGTGTGTATTTGTGTAGTGGATGATGTGTATGGTTGTGTAGTGGATGATGTGTATGGTTGTGTAGTGGATGATGTGTATGGTTGTGTAGTGGATGATGTGTGTGGTTGTGTAGTGGATGATGTGTATGGTTGTGTAGTGAATGATGTGTGTGGTTGTGTAGTGGATGCATTGTGTGTATTTGTGTAGTGGATGATGTGTATGGTTGTGTAGTGGATGATGTGTATGGTTGTGTAGTGGATGATGTGTGTGGTTGTGTAGTGGATGATGTGCGTGGTTGTGTAGTGGATGATGTGCATGGTTGTGTAGTGGATGATGTGTATGGTTGTGTAGTGGATGATGTGTGTGGTTGTGTAGTGGATGCATTGTGTGTATTTGTGTATTGGATGATGTGTATGGTTGTGTAGTGGATGATGTGTATGGTTGTGTAGTGGATGATGTGTGTGGTTGTGTAGTGGATGATGTGCGTGGTTGTGTAGTGGATGATGTGCGTGGTTGTGTAGTGGATGATGTGTATGGTTGTGTAGTGGATGATGTGTATGGTTGTGTAGTGGATGATGTGTGTGGTTGTGTAGTGGATGATGTGCGTGGTTGTGTAGTGGATGATGTGCATGGTTGTGTAGTGGATGATGTGTATGGTTGTGTAGTGGATGATGTGTGTGGTTGTGTAGTGGATGCATTGTGTGTATTTGTGTATTGGATGATGTGTATGGTTGTGTAGTGGATGATGTGTATGGTTGTGTAGTGGATGATGTGTGTGGTTGTGTAGTGGATGATGTGCGTGGTTGTGTAGTGGATGATGTGCATGGTTGTGTAGTGGATGATGTATAATAAAGAAAAGATGTATTCCCCCCTCCCTGCCTCTTACCTGTAGGAAGGGAGGTGGGACACTGGATTCCCTGGTGGTCTGGTGGCTCCGCTTGTTGGTGCAGCAAGGAGGAGCCCAGCAGACTCCCTCCACGTTCTCCCTCCTGCCAGCCACTGCTCTATGCGAGCCCAGCATGCATTGCGTGCCGCGGAGCGTTGTCATGACAACCTGCGGCAACGCTTTACAGCCGTGGCTCGCGAGAGTGCTGGAGGGGAAGGTAATTATATCCTGGGTCCTGCTTGGAAGCCAGCAGGGCCCGCAGAGGCATATATAAATAGCGGAACTCGCTATTTATATATGCAGATTGAAGGGCTGGGGGCCCGGGCATGCAGAGGATTACCTGTGCAGTCCGGGCCCCCCAGGACCGCCGGGCCCGTGACAACCGTCATGGTTGTCACCCCCTGATGGCGGCCCTGCTTGATGTTAAAAAGCAACTTCCAGCTTTGGAAAATCAAGACAAAACTGCGTCGGACTCAGGTATTGATTAACTTTGCGAAAAAGGCTTTTAATAAAGAAGCCAAATAAAATACCTACAGGGCGGGGCCTGGGAGCCAAGATGTTTCAGCTCGGCTCCTGCACAATTGGGCTGAAAAAAGCATTTTTTTCCCTACTAACAAGCTACAAATAGCCTTGCCTGAGCACCAACCTACAGCAACACCGACCGGTAGCTCCAGCAATTGTGAAACACACTGCATAGCCGTGCCATCGACCCATCTGGTCATAAGGCCAGAGGGGGTGATGGCCTGGCAGTCAGGGAAGGCGGACGATCTCCCGGCGCTGGGTGTGCATCGCTCAGCAACAGCCGTGGTGCCCCGCAACCCCCCTCTGGACCGGTGGGGGATATCCCAGTCCTCGCTGGGGAATCCCACCTCTCTGCATCCTCCGACTCTCCCGCTGGGCTGGAGACCGCATGGTGAGCCCAAAATGGACCCTACGGGCCCAGAAAGACGCTGACAGCCTGAAATGGAGGGAAGGCTTCGAGGCCCGATTTGACCAACTCTGCCAGGAGTTCTGGGGGCGCATCTCTAACAGATCTCTCACCCCCATCACACAACCACTAGAACATCAACCATGCCCTGAGCTGAGGCCCAAGAGGTTACATAGTTACATAGCTGAAAAGAGACTTGCGTCCATCAAGTTCAGCCTTCCTCACCTATGTTTTTGCTGTTGATCCAAAAGAAGGTAAAAAACCCAGTCTGGGGGCGGGGCCCGACCGCCATGCTGACCGGTCGCGGGCTGGAGACGCTCCTGCAAGAATCGGCCTAAATTGGGAGAAAATACCAAACTTAAAGCCTGACTCGGAGCCAAGAGGCCACCTCTCATGTCCGGGTGGTTGCCGGTGCCACTGCAGTCCCCGAGATCGGGAGCTTTGCAGACCCAGGGGGAGATGCGAGGCTTCGGGGTCTGCGGCCTATGCGGGTGGAGAGCGGGGCGGACGGCCGCCGTCCTGCTTTGGAACCTGGTTCCCGCGCAATAGCCCAGTGATGTGTCTCACGGGCCCCTGCTTCCCCCCCATGGACCGGGGGGGTTATCCCGGTCCTCCCTGGAGGGAACTACCGCCTAATTCCCTCCGAGCCCGCCTGATAAAACGCACCACACGCTGGGGCGCCAAAATGGCGGAGACGCAACTGATGCCGGGAACTGCATCTGCAGCTATCTGCAAGCAGCTCTGCCCACAGGACCACACGCAGCATACACCATGAGCCTACAGACAAGCGTCTGACCCTCTGAACAGCCCCTGCTTACCACCAAAGATCGAGCCTGGCTCCACGACTGCCTTCCTGGGCGGGATGCCCCCGAGGTTGAAGCCTGTCGGCGGCGAGGTAATCGCTTTACCACTCGAACAGAAGCAGACACCAAACACCAGGAGGATGAAAGAGCAGACCACAACCAGCAAACGCCGCAGATCCACCAAGGAATAAACGGGTGATACACAGCTCAAAAGACTAACATGGGGGGCACACACTTAGCCACGAGAAGGCACCAGCTGACTTGGACTTATTACCAGGCATAGTAATCACAGTCACTCAGCCTCCCATGCCCCAAACGAACTCTCAAGAACCCCAACCACTGCTAATCTGCCTAACCCAATCAGTGAACTAGATAAGTCTGCTCATAGATATGAATGTTAAACCTCTAACATATAGTACAACATAGGGATCATACAGGCTCCTTCCCCGGGCGGTGCACCTCTGAGGGCATACCAGCCTACTTAACTGACACCCTCCCTGCTGCTGCAGATGTATCCCAGCTGAGATAGACATCACAGTGCAACCATTAGTCTATACCCTGTAAGCCTCTTTATCCTGCAATTAATCTTACCCTACATACAGTTAAGAAACTCCCTAGCAATGGAGATATAGCATGCCGTTACACCATAAGGTTATTTTCGTGTTATAAAAAGTGCATTATTATCATCTGTTATATAGCAAGCAGCATTGCCATACACGCAGACAGAGGACCTAGATACGCACTACCCAACCTAACATGTTTGTATAGCTATATTGTGTGTATAAGTTAACTCTCTAGGCTTTGTTAACAAACAGAGAAAAATAACTGTTAAATCATTTACTCAAAAAAAAAAAATAGTGCCTGATTAACAAATGTCACAACTTGTATTATATACTGTACTACTACATATCTTGCAATCGCTGTTGTGGCGTAGCAAGGCTGTCTGTTAATTTTGTGCACAACAAAAATAAAGAATTAAAAAAAAAAAAAAAAAAAAACCAGTCTGAAGTGCTTCCAATTTTGCAACAAACTAGGAAAAAATTCCTTCTTGACCCCAAAATAGCAGTCAGATGTCTCCTTGGATCACGCAGCTATTACCTCACTAATTAGAAATGATATCCCTGTATGTTATGTTTTTGCAAGTATTTATCCAATTGCAGTTTAAACATCTGTATGGACTCTGATAAAACCACCTCTTCAGGCAGAGAATTCAATATCCTTATTGCTCTTAGTGTAAAAAAACCTGTTCTTTGCCTTAGATGAAATCTCCTTTCTTCCAGCCTAAATGTGTGACCTCGGGTCCTATGTATAACCCTGTTTATGAATAGATTTCCAGATAATGGTTTGTATTGGCCCCGAATATATTTGTATAATGTTATCATATCCCCTCTGAGGCGCTGTTTTTCCAAACGAAAGAGATTCACATTTTTTAACCTTTCTTTGTAATGCGGGGATATTTATGGGATAATAGTAAACAGTTGAGAATTGCCCACTATTTCAGTTCTCAGATCCCAAAGATCGTTATCATGTAAGTGAAATGTATTCCATATAAATAAAATCACAAATTGTTATAAAAATAGATACAATTTATTGTGACAATTTAAATAATAATATGTAACATGCGTTATAATAATCAATGAATATTCAGTATAACATGAGTATGCAATACAAATGGCAATACATTCCAATGGTTAACACAGCCAATTGTCAAGACAATGATTTATGAAGGGCTTCACAGAGACACTTTTTTTCACACAGCTTGCAGCATAAGGCCATAAAAACTTTAGCTAACAGTTAGAATAACCCTTGCAATGCTGGCTAGACCTCCTAGGTAATTAAGATCTATTCTCATGTAATTTTAAATAAAATAACATTTAAACCAGCTCATTAGTCATTTCCTGGAACCATCCAATAAGAGTAATTTACCATGTTCTATAAGCAGAATTTTAATTTGCCTAAACAGATATTTTATCTTATTTTAGAGCAAATCAATACACCTGGATAAATATCACGATATGCTAACATGTGATGTAATCACACTAATATATAATTACTCTTTTCCATCTGCAGAATGGAATGCTTAACTATATATTCCTTGGTTAAGTAAGATTTCTAAGTATCGAAATCTGATCGTGATTTATCCAGTCATATATCATGCTATTAGAAATTTTTTAATTAATTTAGATTAATTAAATGAAACCAGTATAATTACCAGTTGAAGAGATGTTCTCATCAGATGTTCTCAGGTAGCTAAGTGTCAAGGAATGTTTGTCATGGGTCTCTTTCTCGCTCTGACTCACTTGCTTCTTTCTGACTCCTTGCTTTGTCCCCGACTGCTCACCCCTTTGCTTCCTTTGCATACCTCTCTTCCCTTTGGCTTAACTTTTAAAGGGAAAAATTCTCTGTTCGTCACTAGGTGATAGACCAATAGAAAACTGGAGGTGCGGTTACCTTCCAGATAGCAATATAAGTATTTGGTCTATAGAGGGCAGTCTCGTCCCACTAAACATTCCTATCCAGGAAAGAGTTAACTTTTCCTGGTGGCTATTTTGACGTCATTTAGCTTATCTTTATGGTTATCTATAACTTTAGTTTTCAGTCAGTTCAAAGAGTTTCTTTGGGCTTTCTTCAGACTATGTGTCTGGCAAATTCTGCTATAATTTCTAATATGACAGTTATAACTAAATATGACCTCTAAATTACAATGGGACCTTATACAATATCGAAAGTAAAATTAAATTATTTAATCTTCTCTGTCACAAATGTCTGGGTTTAGAATTTATTCTATTCCATTAGCATTTAGACAGTCTGTCCATCCCCGTTCTCATTTCTTATCACTTGATTTGTATATACAAACATTCCTAAGCTCCCAGCTCAGTAGTTAGCGTTACAGAAAGGATAGAAATCTTGTGTCTTTTGTTAGCTTGAAAATAACAAAATGGAGTCTGCTCTGTTCAGAGTGACTCTGACAATATACATTTTAATTTCTATCATAGCACAAAATGTCTGCCGATATGGGGGCGGAGCCTGACTGTGGAGCTGAGCAGACACACTATCTGTGAGCTCCCGAGCCTGGGCCTAATAATCGACGGAAAATAGGGGCGCATCGCCTTGGATTGAACCCCAACCTACCTCATCTTGTTATACAGAAGCAGGGGAACAGGGGGATACCTTACATGCCTGATATGCCCGCTGGAAAGCCTGACCCGAGGCTTGGGGCCTACAACACGCAGGGCAGGGTAGAGACGGCCGCTCTCCCAGCCCATCAAAACAAACAGCCTCCGCGACTCCTGGCTTTCCCCCGTCACGATTCCGGGAACCCAACACGCTAACAGACACACACACACAGAAAAGGTGCCGTAACGGACCTTAGAGTGGCCGGGCTAAGCACACACAGAATAGTCAGGAGACAAGCCGAGTCAGGGGAACCAGAAAACAGGATAACGATAAACAAGCCGAGGTCAAAGGGTAGGAGAAAGTCACAAAGTCAGTTTAACAAGCCAGAGAGTACGTAACCAGAAATCACAAGTTCAGAATCAATACCATACAGCAAAGACCACAACAGGGCAGGGAGGAACAGGAAAGGTGAGTATAAATACCCTAGGTTAAATTCTGATTGGATAACTTCCAATCAGAATTAACAATCACACGTGGGAGATATCTAAGCCTTCCACTGTGATTGTGGTACTGTTGCTTTAACGCCGGGTCACTCACGTGACCCCGGTGTTTGCATAAATCAACGACCTTCCAGCGTGCAGCGTTATACATGCTGCCGCTGGGAGGCGTGGCCGATGTGAGCGGCGAGCGGCGGAGAGGAGACGCCGCTCGCCGACAGGTAGGAGGAGGGGAGACCGCGGGCGGCGATGGACTGAGGGTGAGTGCTGCGAGTTGCGAGCAGCCTCCCCTACTAGCCGCCTGCGGACCCCTGACATAACCCCCCCTCGAGGACCGCCCAACGGGCGGGAAGCTGAAGGCTTCAAAGGAAACCGCGCATGAAAGGAGCGGACCAAAGAGGGGCGCGTTCACGTCAGAGGCAGAAACCCAGGACCGCTCCTCAGGGCTGTATCCCTTCCAGTCAACCAGATACTGCAAGCGACCCCGAGAAAAACGAGAATCAAGCAGGGCAGCCACGTCGTACATGCCACTAGAGGCTGCGCGGAGGGAATCCGGACGCCTGAGAGGGCCAGAGAATCGATTACAGAGCAGGGGCTTCAAAAGGGAGGTGTGAAAGGTGTTAGGAATACGCATGGAAGGAGGTAAGGCCAGGGAGTAGGACACAGGATTGACCCTACGCAATACCTTGTAGGGGCCAAGGAACCTGTGTGCGAATTTCATCGAGGGGGCCCTGAGGCGGAGATTCTTAGAGGACAACCAAACCCTATCACCCGGAACATAAGAAGGAGCAGCACCTCTACGGCGATCAGCAAATCTCTTCTGAGCAACAGCCAGAAAGAGTAGCATGGACCTGATCCCACATCTTCCGTAAGGAGGTTAGGTGCTCGTCCAAAGCGGGTATTCCCTTGTCGGAGAATACGCCGGGAAGGACAGAGGGTTGGAACCCATAAGCAACCAAAAAAGGACTTAAGCCAGTGGACGAATGAGTCACAGTGTTTCTGGCGAATTCCGCCCAGGGAAGGAGGTGAGACCAGTTGTCCTGGTGTGCATTCGTGAAGCAGCGTAAATACAACTCCACAGATTGATTTGCCCGTTCGGCAGCTCCATTGGATTGTGGATGATAGGAGGAGGTAAATGACAAGGAAATCCCCATCTCAGCACAAAAGCCCCTCCAAAACCGAGAGACAAACTGAGGACCCCTGTCGGATACGACATCCCGTGGTATACCATGCAAGCGGAAAACCTCATTGGCAAACACCCGAGCCAACTGAACCGCAGAAGGTAGTTTTTTGAGTGGAATAAAGTGTGCCATCTTAGAGAACCTATCAGTCACAGTCAAAATTACTGTCATTCCATCGGATGAAGGAAGATCAACAATAAAGTCCATGGATAGGTGGGTCCATGGTTTCTTGGGTACGGACAGAGGCATCAGGAGACCCGGGGGTTTAACAGTAGGGGACTTACACTGTGCACAAACACGACAAGCCTGCACATAATCCACTACGTCTTGCTTAAGTGAAGGCCACCAGAATTGTTGAAGGAGACCCTTGTATGTTTTGGTAACCCCTGGGTGACCAGCCGTTTTGGCGGTGTGAAATAAAACAATTTCTTTCTATCTCTTTCTTTCACGTATAATCAACAGGTGTCTCAGAGGGTGCTTGGGTTTGGTATGCCTTGATACCATCCAGGAAAAGGGACAAAATAACCAAACGGGTAGCGGCTATTATCTTAGACGTGGGTACAATGGGTTCAGGAGCGGGGGCAATAGACTCCAAAGGTTCGTATTGTCGGGAGATAGCATCAGCCTTGACATTACGGTACCCAGGCCTATATGTGATAATGAACTGAAAGCGTGAAAGAAATAAAGACCATCTGGCTTGACGAGAGGACAATCTTTTAGCATCAGCTATGTAGGAGAGGTTCTTATGATCAGTTATAACCAGGATTTCGTGTCTGGCTCCTTCTAATAAGTATCTCCACTCTTTAAAAGCCATCACAATAGCTAATAGTTCCCTGTTCCCGACGTCGTAATTTTTTTCCGAATCAGATAATTTTTTAGAAAAGTAACAACAGGGATGGAGTGGTTCGTTATAGGATAGTCTTTGTGATAATACAGCTCCCACACCTGATTCTGAAGCGTCTACTTCCATTACAAAGGGAAGGGAAGGATCGGGATGGTGTAGCACAGGGGCAGTGGCAAATGCCTTTTTGAGAGTCTCAAAGGCTTTAATGGCTTCAGGAGTCCAAACCCTGGGGTGCAAACCCTTTTTAGTCAGTTTAGTGATAGGAGAAATGACTGATGAAAAGTTTTTAATAAACCTGCGATAATAATTGGCAAAGCCTATAAATCGCTGTATTGCTTTAAGGCCTTGAGGAAGAGGCCAAGACAACATGGCTTCTAATTTTGAAGGATCCATGCTGAACCCCTGTTCAGAAATGATGTACCCTAGGAATTGTACTGATTTTTGGTCGAATAAACATTTTTCCAATTTACAATAAAGACCATTTTGTAGCAATCTCTTAAGTACCTTCCTCACATGGGCATGATGAGACTCCAGATCAGGAGAAAACACAAGTATATCATCGAGATAGACCACGGCACAGACATGTAGTAAATCTCTAAGGACATCATTTATGAGGTCCTGAAAGACAGCAGGAGCATTACACAGTCCGAAAGGCATAACTAGATACTCGTAATGCCCACTGCGTGTATTGAACGCTGTCTTCCATTCATCGTTTTCTTTTATACGAACCAAGTTATAAGCCCCCCTGAGGTCTAGTTTGGTAAAAAATCTAGAACCTTTGAAACGGTCAAACAACTTAGTAATGAGAGGGATAGGATAAGCATTTTTAACTGTTATATTATTCAGGCCTCTATAGTCTATACATGGCCTTAAATCGCCCTCTTTCTTGGCAACAAAAAAGAAACCAGCACCAGCCGGAGAGGAGGACCTTCTGATAAAACCTTTACGTAAGGATTCCTGTATGTACTCCTCCATGACCTGGTTTTCTTTCTCAGAAAGCGGGTAGACCTTGCCCCTAGGAGGCATCGTTCCAGGTAACAAGTTTATGGCACAATCATAATCCCGATGTGGGGGTAGTCTATCAGCTTCCCTTTTTTCAAAGACCAATGCGAGGTCTGCATAGACAGGGGGGACAGAAACAGAAAGTGGTTTAGCTGTAGGCACATTGAGTAACCAAACGGGACGTAAACGGACCATACAGTCTTGTTGACAGGATTCCCCCCAGGAGAGTATATCCAAACAACCCCAATCAAGTACCGGGTTATGCTTAACTAACCAGGGGAAGCCCAGTATGATGGAAGCTGTAGGGGAGTCAATTATTTGGAAGGTTATCCTTTCTTTGTGTAAGGCCCCCACGGCCATAACCATTTCTTGGGTCTCATGGGTCACCAGGGGTTTCTCAAGTGGTCTACCATCTATGGCCTCAACGGCCAAGGGTGTGGCCTTTTGGATCAGATTCAAGGCTGCGGTTTTAGCAAAGTTCTCATCGATAAAGTTATCTGCAGCACCTGAATCGATCAAGGCTTTAGTTGTAATCGTGGTTTGATTGACCAAAAGAGTAACCGTAATGAATGGTCTGGAGATGGACACATGAGGGGAAAAAACCATAACACCCGAGGCCGACCCCTCTCTAGGCCTTAGGTGCTGTAGTTTCCCTGCAAACTAGGACAGTTACTTCGGAGATGCCCCCTCTTACCACAATAAAGGCACAAGCCCTCCCTTCTGCGGTATGTTCTTTCAGCTTCAGATAAGCCTACAGCACCTAATTGCATGGGTTCGGGAGGTGGTTGAGTAGGGGGAGGTAACGCTAGTAGTGCAGTACTGGATAAAGCAGGTAACCCCTGTGTATTCATTCTTCTTTGACTACGCCTCTCTCTTATACGGTTGTCAATTAGAATGATATAATCTATTAGATCATCCAGAAGAATAGGCAATTCCCTGGATGCTATTTCGTCTAATATGTAAGCGGCCAAACCCTCCTGAAAAGCTGTTACGAGAGAGTCGTTATTCCAAACCACTTCAGCTGCCAGAGTGCGGAATTCAATGGTATAATCCGCTACTGATCTACTGCCCTGTCGGATCCTAAGCAGAGCTTTGCCAGCAGAAGCAACCCGGCCGGGCTGATCAAACGTACGTTTGAAAGCTGTTAGAAAGTCTGCAAAGGACATTGGGGACGTGTTCTCCCACATGGGGTTGGCCCATGCTAGAGCTTTTCCTGACAAATGGTTGATCAGAAAAGCAATTTTGGCTCTGTCAGTGGGGTATGATTGCGGATTCATCACCAAATGAATATCAATTTGGTTGAGGAAACCACGGCACGATGCTGGATCACCGCTATAGCGCTGAGGTGGCGTCATGTGAACCACGTGAGCAGGAGCGGTTACCGGATCAGGACTGGGTTCTGGCCCAGCAGCAACAACTTCTTGAACGGCAGGTTGCAAGTGGGCAGTACGAGCCAGTATGGTTTGTAAAGCCTGGGCAAACTGATCCATACGATGGTCTAAACCATCCATTCTAGCCTCCTGATTAACTAGGAGCTGTGGAATGTCAGCAGGTTTCATAATGGCCCTGTTGTAATGTCACGATTCCGGGAACCCAACACGCTAACAGACACACACACACAGAAAAGGTGCCGTACCGGACCTTAGAGTGGCCGGGCTAAGCACACACAGAATAGTCAGGAGACAAGCCGAGTCAGGGGAACCAGAAAACAGGATAACGATAAACAAGCCGAGGTCAAAGGGTAGGAGAAAGTCACAAAGTCAGTTTAACAAGCCAGAGAGTACGTAACCAGAAATCACAAGTTCAGAATCAATACCATACAGCAAAGACCACAACAGGGCAGGGAGGCAGGGGTGTATCCTGGTTTTGTGCTGCCCTAGGCAGGACAAAACTCAGGCGCCCCCCTCACCCCCCCCCCCGCCACCCCCACCCAACCCTTCCCCCGCCTTCTAAATACACACACACTGACAGATACGCATCCATTAGCTAACTGTTAGCTAATGGATGCGTATCTGTCAGTGTGTGTGTGTGTGAGTGTATGAGTGTGTGTGTGTGTGAGTGTGTCTGTTAGTGAGTGTGAGTGTGTCTGTTAGTGAGTGTGTCTGTTAGTGAGTGTGTCTGTTAGTGAGTGTGTCTGTTAGTGTGTGTGTCTGTTAGTGTGTGTGTCTGTTAGTGTGTGTATGTCAGTGTGTGTGAGTGTCTGTTAGTGAGTGTGTGAGTGTGTCTGTTAGCTGCTAACAGACACACTCACACACTCACTAACAGACACACTCACACACACTGACATACACACTAACAGACACACACAGTCAGACACACACACACACTCTAACAGACACACTCTCACACACACACTCTAACAGACAAACAGACACACTCACACTCACTAACAGACACACACTAACAGACACTAACAGACACACTCACACACACTAACAGACACACACAGTCAGACACACTCACACACACTCTCACACTCACTAACAGACACACACACACACACACTAACAGACACACTCACACACACTAACAGACACACACAGTCAGACACACTCACACACACAGTCAGACACACTCACACACACTAACAGACACACACACACACACTAACAGACACACTCACTAACAGACACACACTAACAGACACACACTAACAGACACACACTAACAGACACACTCACTCACATTAACTCATTTTTTTTTTTAATTTACCCCCCCAGCCTCCTTACCTTTGGGAATGCTGGGGGGGTTCTCCCTCTCCCTGGGGTCTAGTGGGGCTGCCGGTCAGGCTGCTGGGCTGGTTGCTGGGCGGGCGGCTGGCGAGGGAGCACTTCCTCTGAGCTGTCTGCTCAGCTCCCTCGCGCGCCGCAGAGTGAGGCTGGGAGGCGGAGCCGGAATATGACGTCATATTCCGGCTCCCAGCCTCACTCTGCGGCGCGCGAGGGAGCTGAGCAGACAGCTCAGAGGAAGTGCTCCCTCGCCAGCCGCCCGCCCGCCCAGCAACCAGCCACCAGCCCAGGATGTCTGTTAGCCGCAAGGCTAACAAGGCATTTGCCCTGGGCGTTTGGGGGCGGCTTTTTTTGCCGCCCCCTGGAAAATGCCGCCCAAGGCAAATGCCTTGTTTGACTCGCGGCAAATACGCCCCTGCAGGGAGGAACAGGAAAGGTGAGTATAAATACCCTAGGTTAAATTCTGATTGGATAACTTCCAATCAGAATTAACAATCACACGTGGGAGATATCTAAGCCTCCCACTGTGATTGTGGTACTGTTGCTTTAACGCCGGGTCACTCATGTGACCCCGGTGTTTGCATAAATCAACGACCTTCCAGCGTTATACATGCTGCCGCTGGGAGGCATGACGGATGTGAGCGGCGAGCGGCGGAGAGGAGACGCCGCTCGCCGACAGGTAGGAGGAGGGGAGACCGCGGGCGGCGATGGACTGAGGGTGAGTGCTGCGAGTTGCGAGCAGCCTCCCCTACTAGCCGCCCGCGGACCCCTGACAACCCCCCCACAGGACCGGTGGGGGTTATCCAGGTCCAAATAGCACCGACTCTCAAACCTCCGTGGTCTCCGAGAACTGACACAGATCCCAGCCACGCACAAAGCCTGCAGGCCGCGTGCCATTATGACATGGCGGAAACACAACCCAGCAAAGAAAGTGTGCCTCCGGAGCACCGATACGACGCCACCTAGCCTCTGAACACTTGCCTGAACAACCTGTTCAACAACTTCTGGGCACGGATTGAGGTGAGGTATGCTGCAGCACAGATACAGCAGCGAGAGAACAGGAGCACCGAAAGCAAACAGAGGGGCGACACCCAGAGGGGGACTGGACAGCCCTCGGGCACTATTAAGATGAAACAGCCCATCACTCACCGCATTAGCCCATCCGGGCCAAAGGCCACCGGGGGCATGACCCCAGCGCATCACCCACGCAGGTGGAGGCCTGCCCACCGCAAGCGGTGTAAACACCTCAAGGCCCCCAGACCTGTCCCACCAGGGAAGGACCCGGTCTCTAGCAGCTCCCGAGTCCGTGGGAATACAATGCCAGCCTTGTCGTAGGCCCGGAGCTGGAGGGAAGAGCTGGCCTGCTCCTGGCTGTTAGCCAACACCTGTGCTTACCCGGCGCCACCGCCACAGATCCCCGCTGGAGGAATAAGATGACTCACCAAGACACAGGCAGCCAACGCAACACTCTTGAACGGACGCTACCCAGACATGTCTTTATGTCTTGAATCCATACACAGAGCTATATATGTCTGCTTAACCCTTGATAGATGCAGATAGCATAACAAAGAGCCAATAGGTACTAACAGGGAAAACGTATAATGCATGTTGAGTGTGTTGCAATATCATTCTATAGACATAGCTACACTAGCATAATGGTTTGCTACGCCACATAAGACCACACGGTTAGATCAATAGCAATTGCCTGTCTACCTGTCTAACGATGTACAGGGAGTGCAGAATTATTAGGCAACTTAACAAAAAACAAATATATACCCATTTCAATTATTTATTTTTACCAGTGAAACCAATATAACATCTCAACATTCACAATATACATTTCTGACATTCAAAAACAAAACAAAAACAAATCAGTGACCAATATAGCCACCTTTCTTTGCAAGGACACTCAAAAGCCTGCCATCCATGGATTCTGTCAGTGTTTTGATCTGTTCACCATCAACATTGCGTGCAGAAGCAACCACAGCCTCCCAGACACTGTTCAGAGAGGTGTACTGTTTTCCCTCCTTGTAAATCTCACATTTGATGATGGACCACAGGTTCTCAATGGGGTTCAGATCAGGTGAACAAGGAGGCCATGTCATTAGATTTTCTTCTTTTATACCCTTTCTTGCCAGCCACGCTGTGGAGTACTTGGACGCGTGTGATGGAGCATTGTCCTGCATGAAAATCATGTTTTTCTTGAAGGATGCAGACTTCTTCCTGTACCACTGCTTGAAGAAAGTGTCTTCCAGAAACTGGCAGTAGGACTGGGAGTTGAGCTTGACTCCATCCTCAACCCGAAAAGGCCCCACAAGCTCATCTTTGATGATACCAGCCCAAACCAGTACTCCACCTCCATCTTGCTGGCGTCTGAGTCGGACTGGAGCTCTCTGCCCTTTACCAATCCAGCCACGGGCCCATCCATCTGGCCCATCAAGACTCACTCTCATTTCATCAGTCTATAAAACCTTAGAAAAATCAGTCTTGAGATATTTCTTGGCCCAGTCTTGACGTTTCAGCTTGTGTGTCTTGTTCAGTGGTGGTCGTCTTTCAGCCTTTCTTACCTTGGCCATGTCTCTGAGTATTGCACACCTTGTGCTTTTGGGCACTCCAGTGATGTTGCAGCTCTGAAATATGGCCAAACTGGGGGCAAGTGGCATCTTGGCAGCTGCACGCTTGACTTTTCTCAGTTCATGGGCAGTTATTTTGCGCCTTGGTTTTTCCACACGCTTCTTGCGACCCTGTTGACTATTTTGAATGAAACGCTTGATTGTTCGATGATCACGCTTCAGAAGCTTTGCAATTTTAAGAGTGCTGCATCCCTCTGCAAGATATCTCACTATTTTTGACTTTTCTGAGCCTGTCAAGTCCTTCTTTTGACCCATTTTGCCAAAGGAAAGGAAGTTGCCTAATAATTATGCACACCTGATATAGGGTGTTGATGTCATTAGACCACACCCCTTCTCATTACAGAGATGCACATCACCTAATATGCTTAATTGGTAGTAGGCTTTCGAGCCTATACAGCTTGGAGTAAGACAACATGCATAAAGAGGATGATGTGGTCAAAATACTAATTTGCCTAATAATTCTGCACTCCCTGTATACCTGTAGATGTATGCCTGTATCAATCGTGAGAAACTAACCTAACTCAAGCTCTGACCAAACATGTATGTAGTATAGGTGTATACGTACAGTCTAACCTACGATGCTGGCATTGCTTATACTCTTAGACCATATTTATAATCTACTACGGTATTCGTATGCTTATACCTGTTTTAAATGTAAAATTGTGCATGTTACTCTTGTGCCCCGCATGTTCCGCGTGGGAAACAGCTGGAGGACTGCCTTTGGGGCACCTCTCGCCTGTTTGTGTCACATCTATGCACTACAAAAAAAAATTAAAAAAATGTTGCTGATATAAATACCCTGACAGTAACTAAAATGCTCCATTCCTTTTATCAATTTTGTAGCTCGTCTCTGCACTTTTTCTGGTGCCATGATATCTTTTATTAGAACAGGTGCCCAAAATTGCACAGGATATTCAAGGTGTGGTCTTACCAGCGATTTATAAAGAGGCAAAATTATATTTTCATCCCAAGAATTTATGCCTATGTATACATGACAAAAGCTTACTGGCCTTAGTAACTGCAGATTGACATTCCATATTGCTTCTTAATTTGTTGTCTATAACAATTCCCAAATCCTTTTTGTGTGTGGTTAACCCTAATTCACTACCATTTAGGGTGTAAGTTGCTTGTGCATTCTTGACCCCAAAGTGCATAACTTTGCATTTCTCTAAGTTAAATTCCATCTGCCATTTTAGTGCCCAGTTCCCCAGCAATATCCTGCTCACATTTTATTACTTTACAAAGTTTTGTGTCATCTGCAAACACTGAAACATGGCTTTCAATGCCTATTTCAAGATCATTTATAAATATGTTAAATAGAAGCGGTCCCTAAACAGAACCCTGAGGGACACCACTTACCACTTTTGTCCAGCCTGAAAATTTACCATTAATGACAACTCGTTGTACTCTACCCTTAAGCCAATGTTCTACCCAAGAACAAGAATAATCATCTAGACCAATTTATTTTAGTTTGAAGACTAACCTATTGTGATTTGTTAAGGAACCGTATCAAATGACTTGGCAAAATCCAAGTAGATCACATCCACTGCAACACCCTGATCTATACTTCTACTTACTTCTTCGTAGAATGCAATTAGGTTAGTTTGACATGACCTATGTTTCATAAAACCATGCTGATTATTGCTAATAACAAAGTTCTTCCCAATGAATTCCTGAATATTATCCCTTAATAGCCCTTCAAATATTTTCCCAGTCACAGAAGTTAAGCTCACAGGTCTATAATTTCCAGGCAAGGATTTTGAACCCTTTTAACCCCTTAAGACCGCAGCCAAATGTACAAGTTGTGAACCAAAAAAAATGTAAACAAACCACAGATTTTGACTATATGTCTGTTCAACAATAATTTACCTCTTTCATATTAAATGCACCCACACTTATTATATATCATTTTGTTCAGGGGAAACAGGGCTTTCATTTAACATCCAATATTTAGGTATGGAACATAACGTAATATGAATAAAATATAAAAAAATGAGAGAAAATATGATTTTTTAAAAATTTTCTTAGTTCTATGTGACATTCTAACTGTGAATGTCATAATACTGTTTGCTTTTACTGCAATAAAATACACATATTTGTATTCAGCGATGTCTCACGTGTAAAACAGTACCCCCTATGTACAGGTTTTATGGTGTTTTGGGAAGTTACAGGGTCAAATATAGCATGTTACACTTTTCAGTTTTTTCACATTGAAATTTGCCAGTTTGGTTATGTTGCCTTTGAGACTGTATGGTAGCCCAGGAATGAAAATTACCCCCATGATGGCATACCATTTGCAAAAGTAGACAACCCAAGGTATTGCAAATGGGGTATGTCCAGTCTTTTTTAGTAGCCACTTGGTCACAAACACTAGCCAAAGTTAACGTTAATATTTGTTTGTGTGTGAAAAATGCAAAAAACTAATTTGAAAGCCAATTTTGGCCAGTGTTTGTGACTAAGTGGCTACTAAAAAAGACTGAACATACCCCATTTGCAATACCTTGGGTTGTCTACTTTTGCAAATGGTATGCCATTATGGAGGTAATTCTTATTTCTGGGCTACTATACGGTCTCAAAGCCAACGTAACCAATCTGGCGAATTTCATTGTGAAAAAACTGAAACGCAAGCCTTATATTTGACTCTGTAACTTTTGAAAACACCATAAAACCTGTACATGAGGGGTACTGTTATACTCAGGAGACTTTGCTGAACACAAATATTTGTGTTTCAAAACAGTAAAAAGTATGACAGCAAAAATATCGTCAGTGTAAGTGCCGTTTGTGTGCGAAAAAGGCAATAAATTTCACTTTCCCTGACGATATCATTGTTGTAATAAATTTTACGGTTTTGAAACACAAATATTTGTATTCAGCGATGTCTCCCGAGTAAAACAGTACCCCCCATGTACAGGTTTTATAGTGTCTTGGAAAGTTATAGGGTTAAATATAGTGCTAGCAAATTAAATTCCCTATACTTTCGGCCTGGGTTGTTAGGCAGGTCCCGCTAATTGTAATTAATTAGGATACCTAATTATGTAAAATTATTACATAAATATATATGTAAAATTATTATATATACACGTGTGTGTATATATATATATGTATATATATGTATATAATTTTTTTACTATTATTTTTATTTATATATAGGTATACATATAGTGATGTATACGTATATACTTGGGTATATTATTTCGTTCTACGTGTATTTTGATCTATATATATATATATATATATATATATAGATAGATATATATATATATATTATCAAAATACAGTTAGAACGAAATTACACACATATATATTTTTAATTATTTATTTTTTTATTTTAATTTTTTTTACGTATTTACATATTTTTTTATTATAATATATATATATATATATATATATATATAATTATGTATATATTTAATCAATATCCTTCTACGTGTATTTTGATATTAATATATATATATATATAATTATATATATAAATATTAAAATACACTTAGTGTATGTGTAAATGTGTGCGTATATATATATATATATTATATATAGATCATATATATAATATATATATAAATGATGTAAGTGTATTTTATTTTTAACTCTAATTTTTTTTTTTTTTACATTAAGGGGTTAATAGGGGAGGAGAGGGGCAGAGACAGTGTCAGCCAGTGATTTTACATCACTGGCTGACACACAGGATCAGTGATCACAGTGACAGGCTGTCACTGTGATCACCTCCTGCAGATCGCGGTAATTGGCCACAGGGGGAGTGCCTGGGTGGCCAGGCATGCCCCCCACCGCGATCTGCAGGGGGATCCTGCCTGCAGTTACTATGTGTCAGCCAATAGCTGACACATAGTAACTCTGATCGCAGTGACAGGCTGTCACTGCGATCAGATCGCAGGGAGAGGCTGTCTCTGCATTCAGATCGCAGAGACAGCCTCTCCCTGCGATCATACTCTGCAGATCGCGGTCACTGACCGCAGGGGGACTGCCTGGGGGGCCAGGCATGTCCCCCGACCGCGATCTGCTGCAGAGAATTCCGCCGGCTCCATGTGTCAGCCGATTTTAAAATCGGCTGACACATGGTAAATACCGATCGCAGTGACAGCCTGTCACTGCAATCGGAAGCTGCAGACCGCGGTCCCCAGGCACAGGGGGGCTGCCTGGGGGGCCAGGCATGCCCCCCGACCGCGATCTGCAGCGGCCATGTTCCGCCGGCCACGTGGGGCTGAAGACCGCCCAGGACGTACTATGCCGTCCTGCGGCGTTTAGAGCCACCAAAATAAGGACGGCATAGTACGTCCTGCGGTCTTAAGGGGTTAAAATATAGGAACAACATCTGCATAAATACAGAGGTTCACTTATTTCCCCACTTAGCTCCTTAAGTACTCGTGGGTGAATACCGTCAGGCCCCGGAGCCTTATTTACATAAATTTTACATCACTGGCTGACACACAGGATCAGTGATCACAGTGACAGGCTGTCACTGTGATCACCTCCTGCAGATCGCGGTAATTGGCCACAGGGGGAGTGCCTGGGTGGCCAGGCATGCCCCCCACCGTGATCTGCAGGGGGATCCTGCCTGCAGTTACTATGTGTCAGCCAATAGGCTGACACATAGTAACTCTGATCGCAGTGACAGGCTGTCACTGCGATCAGATCGCAGGGAGAGGCTGTCTCTGCATTCAGATCGCAGAGACAGCCTCTCCCTGCGATCATACTCTGCAGATCGCGGTCACTGACCGCAGGGGGACTGCCTGGGGGGCCAGGCATGTCCCCCGACCGCGATCTGCTGCAGAGAATTCCGCCGGCTCCATGTGTCAGCCGATTTTAAAATCGGCTGACACATGGTAAATACCGATCGCAGTGACAGCCTGTCACTGCAATCGGAAGCTGCAGACCGCGGTCCCGAGGCACAGGGGGGCTGCCTGGGGGGCCAGGCATGCCCCCCGACCGCGATCTGCAGCGGCCATGTTCCGCCGGCCACGTGGGGCTGAAGACCGCCCAGGACGTACTATGCCGTCCTGCGGCGTTTAGAGCCACCAAAATAAGGACGGCATAGTACGTCCTGCGGTCTTAAGGGGTTAAAATATAGGAACAACATCTGCATAAATACAGAGGTTCACTTATTTCCCCACTTAGCTCCTTAAGTACTCGTGGGTGAATACCGTCAGGCCCCGGAGCCTTATTTACATAAATTTTCTTTAACAGCTGTAGCACCTTGTCTCGAGTTATCCAATCACAAGTTATCTGCAAGTTTTTTGCAGCAATCATTTGCATTAGGTGGTTTATAACATATCCCAACCAATAACGTATTTCCCTTTGTTTGCCCCAAGCAGATATTTACCCATAAAGCTACCACATTTTCCTCGTCACACTCCACATGCCTAAGATTTGACTTTAACTCATGGTTGACATACAAACATACCCCACCACCAGGTGCAGATGCAGAAACCCAGCCACCCAAACGCCTGGAAGTCTCCCAAGCATCCTGAGCGACCCTGGAACTATGCCTCCACAAAGCGGTGGCAGAGAACCCCTGGGAAAGCGACAGGAAAAGGAGCTCAGGTGGAAAGACAGCAGAGACACAGTCTCTCCCCGGTAACCCGCAAGCCTGAAGTCCAGCCTGGCATATCGACCTGCCTGAGAGAGAAAGAGGACACTGAGTTTATAGGGAAGGGAGGTCTAAGGCGACCTCTTTGTGGCATAGGCTGAAATGAGTCTGAACAGCTATTTATGAGACCATAGTGCAGCTAAGTCTGTCCTTTCTCTGTACGCTTAAACGAAGGCTACTAAGCTACTGAATAGATTGAGAATTAGCATGTTACCCTATTATATTTACCCACCCAGTGTCAGGCTACAAAGCATGTCTCCATTAACCCTTTTGCATACTCATTTACTGACACATCTTGATTTAACCTGTTTAACTTTTCATAAAAAAATGTGCAGTTTCAATTACATGCCATAATATGCTGTCCCTTGAAATGTTTATGTCTGCTGCTGTTGTGGCATAGCAAGATAGCAAGAACGATTGTTAATCTTTTGCACAACAAAAAATAAAGAATAAAAAATAAAATAAATAAAATACCTAGAACTTTTGGTCTCAATCCACCCCGACAACCACCAACGGTATGCCCTACCTAAGGATGATACCACGATCACTTTTGGAAAGCAATAACTCAGGCCCCAGGGAGAGTGCGCAGCTTAGCGGACAGGGGCACATGGATGAGTGTGGGATGGATGATGCATGATTGGATATATTCTACATGTATGAGTGTGGGATGGATGGTGCATGATTGGCTATGTGCTACGTGTGGGAGTGTGAGATGTGAGGAAGTGGGTGGTGACAAAGCAGATTTACCTCAGTGCCACTTAGGAGCCGGGCCAGCAACAAGTTTCCTGTGATCCTCCTCCTCCTGTTGCTGGGCCTGTAGGATATTCAGCCTGTGGCATGGACATCGAGGCGATGTTGTCTGCTGTCGTTGAACTGCTGGAGGGGTTTACCCAGGGGTTTTGGATTCCCTTCTCGGAGCGCCCCTCCTCCGGGGCAGTCAGGAACTTGAAGTCGGTGTTTGATTTTCCTGATGTTGTCCTTGAAAAGCTCCGGAAGGAGGTTTTACTAGGGCGGGTGGCGGGGCTGTTTGAGGCCCCTCCATTGTCCAACTTGCGGGTGTCAGGGCCAGTACTATGTGGATATTTGCCTCCCGATGGGGTGCTTCATATCCTGCTTTTACTTCGAGTGCTTCAGCACTTTCCTGGAATGGGTGGTGCGGCAGGAGTCTGGGATCGACTCGCTGCTGCATTACCTTGACGACTTCCTGTGTGTGGGCCCTGCGCATTCTCCGGCGTGTGGGAGCCTGCTCACCACGGTGGGAAGGGTGTTTGGGCGCTTCGGGGTTCCCCTTGCGCACGATAAGACTGTGGGGCCGGTAACGTGCCTTAGCTTCCTGGGCATCGAGATAGATTCGGTGGCCATGGAGTGGCGGCTGCCCCTAGACAAGGTGGAAGGGTTGCGCCGGGACGTGGCGGTAGCTCGGGGCTTGCGGAAGATACAGCTATGCCGGCTGCAATCGCTGTTGGGTAAGTTAAACTTCGCATGCAGGATCATGCCCATGGGGCGGATTTTTAGCAGGCGCCTAGCGGCCGCGACCACTGGGGTGGCGAGGCCTCGGCACTATATTAGACTAACGAGGCAGTTACGGGACGATTTGGACGTCTGGGGTACGTTCTTGGCGGATTATAATGGGAGGTCGTATTGGCAAGCGCAAGAGGTGTCCGGTGCGGATCTCCACCTCTATACGGACGCGGCGGGTTCCGTCGGCTTTGGGGTGATACTGGGGTCACGCTGGTGCGCTGACACTTGACCTGGGGACTGGTTCGCCTCTGGCCTGACTAAGAATCTGGCTTTCCTTGAGCTTTTCCCCATCGTGGTGGCGTTGGAGCTCTTGGGTCTGGACTTGCGGGATCGGCGGGTTGTCTTTCACTGTGACAACCTGGGGGTCGTGCAAGCGATTAACCAGCTCTCTGCCTCCTCCCCGCCGGTGGTTTGTTTGCTCCAGTGCCTGGTGCTACAGTGCCTGTGCCTTAACATGTCTTGTAGGGCGCTGCATGTTCCGGGGGTTCACAATGTAATTGCGGATGCTCTCTCTCGTTAGCAGTGGTCGGAGTTCCGGGCAGCTGCGCCCCACGCGGACGAGGATGGGTGCTGGTGTCCGGTGGAACTATGGTCCCTGGGCTCGACAGGCTGATGGACCTGGTTCGAGGGTCTGTATCCCTTGGGCCAGATACTCGAAAGTATGCGCGGAATGGCTCGAGTGGGAGACAGGTCTGGGGGTTTTCCAGGATACGCCTGCTCGATTGCGGGGTTTGTTGTGGCTATTGAACACTTGGGTGTCGGTGGGCATGTCGCCTTCGGCGGTGTCCTCGCGCCTGGCTGGGCTGAGTTTTTTCTTTAAGCTGCAAGGGTGGGGGGACGTGACCAAGGAGTTTGTGGTGAGGCAGGCGGTTAAGGGGCTGCGTAGGGGTCGGGTTCCGGTGGATACCCGGAGGCCGGTGTCGGGGGTGCTCCTGGCGCAATTGTGCCACGTGCTCCCGCAGGTGTGCTTTTCAGACTTCGAGGTGCGGCTTTTTCGCTTGGCCTTTTCGTTTGCCTTCTTTGGGGCCATGAGGATTGGGGAGTTGGTGTGTCCAAGCAGGGCAACCATTGGGGGAATCCTCTTCTCGGATGTCAGGGACGGGCCGGGCTGGGTCTCCTTTAAGATTTGCCGCTCCAAGACGGATGTGTTTGGCAAAGGTAAGTGGGTTCGGCTGGCAGCTGCCCCAGGCTTGGCCACCTGCCCAGTTCTGTCCTTCCGGTGTTTTTGCGAAGTTCGACCTACACTGGCTGGCCCCCTGCTAGTGCATGAGGATGGGAGCTTCCTCTCCCATTTTCAGTTTGTCAGGGTGTTTCGGCTGGGGTTGGCTGCGTTGGGCGTGGAGGGTGCGGAGTTTGGAGGGCACTCCTTCCGAATTGGCGCAGCGACAGAGGCTTCTCGGCTGGGTATGCCGGATCAGGAGGTACAGCGAATAGGGAGGTGGGAATCCAGGAGGTTTGTCTCTTATGTGCGTCCTGCCGGCCTCCTGAGCTAGACTGTTTTGTTTTCCTCCCTAGGTCTGGTCCCCTACAAGGTCTGGTTGATTGACCACTCCTATATCCACTGGGCGCGACAGAGAGCGGCAGTCCGGCCAGGGGGGGAGCGTCTCGGTCTCACGCCAGTAACTGCGGAGGTACGGTGGTTCGGGGTCAGAGGCATGAGGTGGGTCCGGCTCCTCCCTGACTTGGTCCGGCTTTCCCGCTTGCTTGGGGCTCCGTCGGTTTTGATTATCCATCTGGGGGATAACGATCTGGGGACCGTGCCCGTGGGGGGCCTGGTGGATATGGTCAGAAGGGACTTGTCCCAGATCTTAATCTTGTTCCCCAACGTATCCTTGATTTGGTCGGAGGTAGTGGCGAGGAATTTTTGGCGGCAGGCCCACAGCCAGAGTGCGCTGGAACGCAGCCGCAAGAAGTTTAATCGGCGGATTGCGATGTTTGTTACGGGGGTTGGGGGAATCTCGATACGGCACCGGGTTTTTTAAAAGGATGCGGCACATTTTTTTTGACCGGATGGGGTGCATCTGACGTACGTCGGGCTCGACCTGTTTAACTTGGCGCTTCAAGAAGCTCTGGAGCAAGCCATGGCGGGTTTTGGTGGGGGCCCCCACTGATTTTAGGCTTAAAACAGCGGGGTTTGTGGCGGGGCATGTCCTTGCCAATTAAGGGATGGTAGATTAGATGAAAAGGGGGATAATGGCCGGGTCTCATCCTCCCCCTGTCTCTTATGGTGAACCTGGAGGAGGTACCAGGTTGGACGTGTCCCCAGTGGGTTGTAAGTCGACCGGTGGGGAGCATTATGGTTGGGCCCCACCGAGCGGAAAAACGGCTGGTGGGGAGCCCTGAAAAGGAAGATGGTTTTTATTATGCCGAGGGGGGGGGGGAGGTGAGAGCCTTGGGGAAGTTAGATTGGCAAGGACGGTTTCTTGATTACTGTATGACTGTATAAAAGTGTTTATGTTAATTTATTATGTTATATGTTTAAGGAGTTATACAGTATTTCGTGATGTTAATAAATGCTGTGGCCTGTTTTTCCCAAGAAGTTGTCTGTCGTTATTTGAAGGGGTAAGTTATGGTTTTTATGGGGGGATGAGGGGAATGCTATCCAATGCCCACTACGTACATACATGTAAGAGCAGTAAGGTGAGTATACAAACTGAATTTTTTTTTTTTTTTTATATAATTTTTATTGTCGTTATAATTAGTTTCTTTCTTTACATACAAAAACAAGAACATTCATTGTGCTTGATTAGATAAAACTTAGTCTTCGAAGTTTAGTCACAAAAAGTAGCATAAATACATATACATACATTACATCAACTTGCATGCCGAATAGAGAGCAGAGGGAGATCTGCTGGTTCATCGCATAGTCTCAGAGTCACACCAGGATCCTTTACCGGTTATCAACCCCTATGTTCAGCAAGTGTGACCTGGGAATCACTCAGGGGCTAACCTAATTACCGCTATCATTTTGTAGTTTTTCTCTCCAAAAAGTGCTATAATCTTTGGCTTTCAAGTCTTTGCCATGAAACTTATCTAGTTGGGATTCCATCCCCAGTTGGAACTTTACTTGAGATAGAAGTTTATCTACCGAAAAGGGAAGTGAGTTTTTCCAATTCCTAGCTATTATAATTTTTACAGCTACCATAAAATGAATGTAAACAGTAGAATCTTTCTGAGATAGAGAATCAATATTTAAATGTAGAATAGCATTTTCTGGACATTTGGGTATAGGCTTAAAAATCAATTTTTCAATAATAACAAAAGTTTCCTGCCAGAAGTTTCTTACAATCTCGCAGTCCCACCAAATATGTATGTAAGAGCCCACTTGTCGGTTACATCTCCAACATAAGGGTGAAGTCGAGCTATACATATTAGCTAATCTGGTGGGAACAAAATACCATCTGTTTATTACTTTATATAATGTTTCCAGTAAATTCAAGCAATGAATATTTTTGGCTGTTTTAGATATAATCGTACACCAATCTTCCCTTTTAATTCTTATTTTTAGTTCTTTCTCCCATTTTTGCACTGAGGTAATAACAGGAGGTGCATCAAGTTTTAGAATAGCTTTCATTGCTAAAGCAGAGACTCTATTAACTCTTTTGTTGTTTAAACATAGACATATCATCTTAGCCCCAGCTTGTAAATTATGGTCAATTCTTTGATTTAAAAAATGTTTTAATCTCAAGTATGTAAATAGTTCTTTATTAGGCAGCTTGAATTCCTGCTTCAATTGTGGGAAAGGTTTAATTTTATCATTTACAAACAACTGATCTGCCTGGACAATACCACTCATAACCCAGCACTTTAAATTCAGATCTGTTACATAATATGGAATTAATTCAATTTTAAGAGTTATGGGAATTTGGCTTTCCAAATTGCATTTCCTTTTTATAGTATGCCAAATTTCTAATATTGAGTCTATACATGTATTTAATGTTCTTATAGATCGTACTTTGGGATCAACAGAGCTGTACCATAACAAAGAACTTAGATCATGGACCTGGCAGATCTCTCTTTCTAGAATATACCAACCCTCGTTCTTAGCACTTTCCAGCTGGGTTCGATATACATGAAAAAACCCGTTTGCCAGATATATATCATTAATGGTTGGGAAGCCCAGGCCTCCTTCTTTGATTTTTTGTGCCAGGAGTAACTTGTTTAGTCTGGGTCTCTTATTTTTCCATACAAACTGAATTTTAAAGACACTGCAGTTGAACAATCCCGTATGGAAGGAGATAGAGACTAATGAAGGATGTAAGAGTTTCAATTTCAAACCAACCCAGTCAACAACAACAACCTGTACATATTCAAAGACGTGAGAACATCTACATTCAGTATCTTAATTCAGAAATTCAGAAATTGCAGTAACTGGCTTTAAAAGTGAAGTTGCATCACATTTTCAAAGAGCTAAAAAAGATGGCCATGCAGACAGGATTTATGTATTAGAACAAAAATTCACTTACACGCAACTCGGTCAGGATGACCTAGAAAATTGGTCTTGTGGAAAAAAAAATGAAAGGAACAGAGGTGTCGGTGTGCTGAAAGAATAACTTTCATCGAAGATTTTGTCACAAGAATATTCAAGCCCTCATTAAAACACCCTCCCTGGTGAGAATTCGAGGTATATAAATGTCACAGGTCCAGGAGACCACTTTGGGATGCAAATTACGCATGATACAAAATACAAATAATAATTTTCCATTATTTCCAAACAAAATATCAATTATTATTGGCTACGAGACATAAGTCACTTAGAATACAGGATATAGCACTGCAAATTTGGAATAACCTGTCTCCTATAACTATGGTTGAAACCAATCAATGCTCAAGTTTCAGAAAGGAATATAAGGTGGCAATAGGGCTTCTTCTTTAAGCTTTTTGTCACATGCAATGGGACACCATACAGATATCGAAAAAGAACATAAAATTTATTCCCTTTTATTCCAGAAGTTTGGTCCTTAAGGGGTTAAGTAAGTCTAGGACCGCTTCAGGACCCACCCCTATCACGTAATAGCTTGCAATCCTTATCTGTGTCATGCTGCCAGACAGCCCATCATTTTTACCTTACTGATTACTGATAAGCCTCTATAAACTAGTTATATCCAAAATAAGTCTTTGTTTTAGATACTACAGCCCATACTTTGTTACATGTATTTAATGTGTTTAACCCCTTAAGGACCAAACTTCTGGAATAAAATGGAATCATGACGTGTCACACATGTCATGTGTCCTTAAGGGGTTAATGTGCATTTATCTCAATAGTAGAGCCAAAGATTCTAACAAATGGCTTTCTAACAAATAATTGGAACTAACAGATGCCATAAATATGTGTTGGTGATCACATCTGTTTACTACAAAACCCATCACAAGGGGGCACTAAGATCGTCTCCTAGTTATGGCTGGTTGCAATGTATCTGATGCGACCAGCAGGTGGCAAAAAAAAAAAAAAAAAAAGAGTAAGGTTAGCAAAACACTCGCTTTAACAAAACCTCTTCACGAAAGAGAGAATTCAAAGTAAATTGCAAATGTAAGTTCAAAATAGCCAAACTGGAAAAATTCTCTAAATTAACTATGCTTTCAGTTTGATTACTATGGCCTTAAATTTGAAATTGACTTCAATTCAGTGAATGCTAGAGTGGAAATCGTTGCATTACATGGGAATACAACTACAAGCTATTAAAGTACCAGCTAGACAAGTAAATATAGAACTCAAACACAGACAGTGGAATTATAAAATGCAACAGACTTATCGGTGCAAACGGACCCATTAAAGGGGTGATGGAACCTTGTATCTGCCCTTCACAGTCAGAATATAAATAGGTCTCCTATTATAGGACTGCAGCATCAATTCCTGGAGGAGATGGCAAGAAAGTGTCTGGTGGGGCCGGGCAGAATTAAATGTCTTGGATCTTAATCAGGCAGCAAACTGTAGCCAAGTAACTCACAGTTGTAGTCTATAACTAGGGTTGTCAGATCTGCCATGTTTTAGTTGACGTCTATAACTTCTTCATGCTGATGGGTAATAACTGCTTGATCCAAGGATAAATCTGATTGCCATTCTGGGGTCAAGAAGGAATTTTTTTCCTAGCTTGTTGCAAAATTGTGCTTCAAACTGTTTTTTTTGCCTTCTTTTGGATGAACAGCAAAAAACAAATGTGAGGAAGGCTGAACTTGATGGACGCAAGTCTCTTTTCAGCGATGTAACTATGTAACTATATAAAGTAGTGTGGATGTCGAGATCCGAGGTTCATATTTGCTGGGTCCTGGTGAGGATATAAATATATATTAATGGTGCTTCTCGTATGAGAAAGAGCTTACTTTAAATCTAAACCGCTCATCAGCGGCTGGGCAAATTGCAGGAGAGCAGGGGGGGATATTAATTTCCTAACTCCGCATCACCTCCTTCTGCACATAAGAGAGAAGGGGACCCCAGTATGGGCCATTTTGCAACTGTTAACTTCTTACCAGGGTCCTATTGAGCTCCACAACTCCCTCAAAGCTGGCAGAACAGCATCCAACTCCTGCAGAGCTGCAAAAGCCGAATGACGATCCTGACTGTCATTCACTGATGAGAATGTGAGCTGAGCACTCTCAGCCAAATGAATGGGTGTCTGGGCAAGAAATATACACAGAATTGACATTAGCCGGCCTGCAAATCCTGTTCTGACCTGGCTTAGTTATGATGATTTTGGAAGTGGAGTTACACCTCCGGCAACAACTTTATGTATCTCACTACTGAAGTGCTGCACATACAGGGTCCTTACTTCAAAACACAGTTTTGGTTTTTGGTGCTTGGAGTCACCCTTAATATGTTCTTTGTGGCTGTGACAATTCACCCAGTGTGTGGAGCATGGTGGGAGGGGGGAGGACGGTGGTGGTCAAATGAGTGTTTTGTACCTACAAGCACCTAAATGCCAGCCTGAACGTAGCTCATTGCTCTTCTTCCCAGTGAAGCTTATTCAATAAAAGGGCATCATGTCATGTGACATTTTTCAAAGCTCCTTTTATCTATAGGTAGTGCTTGACAAATAGCATGTAAACATATAGATCAGATAGAAGCTACTTGCAGATAGATGTTATTTTTTAAAAGATCTGTTTCCGTCCTTGATCCTTGTGATATGGAGATATAACTTTGCTCTCTGTGCTTCTGATAAATACATTTGCATGATTGAAGAGTACATGTCTGTGTCGCGATGCATTGCAAATTAAATATTTTTACATAATAAGGTGCGTTGGAAAAAATGCTGACCCAGGAGTTAATTGGCCCGATAAACAAAAATGGAATTTCCTGTGGATGCAGAATTATTTGTCAGCTCTGGCCTTTTATGTCTTCATATGGACATTACTGGTCCCAAAGAGAATATATCATTACTATATGAGCCAGAGAACGTTTTGCATGAACTGAACTGTTAGAAGGCATTTAGAAATGGCTATAATCACCATTTTCTGTTTCTATTAATATTTTGATTCCTTAGCTGGTGCAAGGCAAAAAAAAAAAAAAAATCACTTTTCCCCATCCAAATTTGCTAGAAAACAACATGAAGTGCCTATGAATGTCAATCTAAGGTATATTTGAGTGCAGAGATGCAACTGGAAACCACCGGGCGTTGGTGCGAAAATTACCCGGGGGGTCCCCAGCCCGTTCATGTGTCTCATTCCATCCCCAGGCCCCCATATGTTTCATTCTCTCCGCACAGCCCCTCCATATGTCTCATTCCCCCCCAGCTCCTCCATGTGTATCATTCACTCCCTCCCAGCCCCTGCATGTGTCTCATTCCACCCATTAGCCCCTCCAGGTGTCTCATTCTCCCCTCTCTCCCTCCATGTGTCTCATTCACCCCCAGCCCCTCCATGTGTCTCATTGCCCCTCCATGTGTCTCATTTCCCCACCAGCCCCTCCATGTGTCTCATTTCCCCACCAGCCCCTCCAGGTGTCTCATTCTCCCCTCTCTCCCTCCATGTGTCTCATTCCTTCCCCAGGCCCTCATATGTCTCATTCTCTCCCCACAGCCTCTCCATATGTCCCCTCCCTTCCCCCTCCAGCCCCTTCATATGTCTAAATATTGAAATCTGACCGTGATTTATCCAGTCATATATCATGCTATTAGATTTTTAAGTAATTTAGTATAATTAAATAAAACCAGCATAATTACCAGTTAAGTAGATGTTCTCATCAGATGAGTAGGTAGTCCCAGGATTGGTTGTATGCGTGTATGATTGATTGAATGGAGATGTGTAAGTACTAGTGAAAAATAGTGTTGCTTAGAAAGTAAGAGTAAAATTCTAAGTGTTTCTTGAGTTGGGTCCAAGAGAGTTTGAATGTTAGTTAGTCCCAGAGTGAATATCTTTCATCGATCTCTCTGCATGTCCGAATCTGAAAGCCCAAACTCCAACTTCAACTCCTAACTAACCTCTCTTTCCTTTGTCCTAACTTTTAAAGGGAAAGATTCTCTGTACGTCATCAGTTGATAAGGCCAATAGGAAACTGAAGGTGTGGTCAACCTGCAGATTGCAATTTAGGTATTTGGTCTATAGAGGGCAGTCTCGCCTCACTAAACCTTTCCTATCCAGGAAAGAGTTAACTTTTCCTGATGACGATTTTGACGTCATTTGGCTTATCTATATGACTACCTATAACTTAAATTTTCTGTCAGTTCAAAGCATTTGCCTCAGTCTTTGTGTCGGCAATTTCTGTCGTAATTTCTAAAACTGACAGTTTAAACTAAATTTAACCTTTTTACTTTACAATGGGACCTTGTAAAATTTAGAAAGTAAAATTAATTACTAAGTCTTCTCTGTCACTAATGTCTGCGTTTAGAATTATTTCTATTCCATCCCCCTGCTTCATTCTTATCACTTGGTTTGTTTATATAATGCATTCCTTAGCTCATGCTAGTGTTTAGTTACAAAAAGGCAATTATGTGTCTCTTTGTTAGCCTGAAATCCAAAATGGAGTCTACTCTGTTCTGAGTGACTCTGACAATATACACTTTTAATTTCTATTTTAGCACAAAATGTCTGCCGATATAAATATCCTGACAAGTAACGGCCCGGACGCACCTGCAAACCCTGCAACCGCGGTAGGTATGCCACTGTATTTGTGCAGAGTATCTGTGTGTGTAAATGCAGGCGTGTAAATGTGCAGAGTATCTATGTGTGAATGCAAGGGTGTATTTGTGCAGAGTGTCTGTGTGTTTGAATACAGGCATATATTTGTGCAGAGTGTCTGTTAGTGTGAATGCAGGAGTGAACTTGTGCGGAGTATATGTGTGTGAATGCAGGGGTGTATTTGTGCGGAGTATATGTGTGTGAATGTAGGGGTGTATATGTGCATTGTGTCTGTATGTGTGAATGCAGGGGTGTAGTGTGCAATGTGTGTGTGGGTGTGAATGCAGCAGTGTATTTATGTAGAATGTCCAACATGTGTTTAAATGCCAGGGTGTATTTGTGCAGAGTGTGTATATGAGTGAATGTATGTAGGGTTAGTGTGTCTGTGTGCATAAAGCTTTATCTTAAATTGCTTAGTGATCACCTGAATTTTGTATTCTGTATACTCACAATTTCTCTTACAATAGATTAATTTAATACACTTTAGCTCATTTAACAGCACTATTTAATTTGTCTCCCACATTTGGAATTAGTTTAGGACCCACCAATATTGGGGCACTGTGAAGTAGTGGTAGTGGTGTGAAGTAGTGGTGGGCTTAAAACAATATGGCCATATGGTGGAACTGAATCCCCATATTTGTTCTCGTAGGCAATTTTAAGTACCCTGTTGAGATTACTACTGTATTTTTATGTGTGCGCAGTAAATTAATTTGTATCACAGTGCTGAGTGAAGTCCATAAACTTACTCCTTGTCCCAACTTACCTTCAATCCAATGCTACTTAAACATTCAATTGGATGACACGACAATGGTTACCTATTTCTGCTACAGTAGCAGCAGAATTTTATCATCATTCTGCTACAAGGCTTGTTGGTTTATACTCAAAAACACTGGCTCACAAATTATCCTTACAAAAAACATATCAAACTCTATATCTGAAAGTATAGGACCAGATTTGCCAATAGGCAGTTTCCTACAGGTAACTGTTTGATGATCTGCCACTGCCAATCATCATATATTTAAATAAATATTTTAAATTTTGCTTTACACATTGTTTGTTGCAGTGACTTTTACACCCTTAGGGATGTCCTTTCGTATTCTTTAGTGCTATATCCAAATTATGAAAAAAGCAGCATAGAGCTACAGTATATTTATTTATATTTTTTTTTAATGGGAGGGGTGTCGTAAACCAGAGGTGTCCTAACCATTCCGTGCCTACTAAAATAAATAATGTTATGCGTAATTAATAAATATTGCCCATTCCACCAACCTCTGCCCCAGAGGAAGAATAAGGATTGCTACTACCCAGCAAAGACTCCACTAATATGACCCCATTAAAAGCTGCGTGGGTACCGGAGATGAACTTGGATTTAGGCCAAGGTGGCATCATCTACTGCAAATGGAGTTCAATGAATGCTTGTTGAAGATAGCTCTAGCAGTTAAAAATAATTATATTTATTTAAAAAAGATCTCAAGTACAGGGATTCCCATGCCAGAGCATGTGTTTGTCCAGTAAGTGTGTCAATTGAGGTCTGAGCTTTTCCTTAAGTGGGGGAGATTGGGTCAGTCCACTTAGAAAGAGTCATTATGCAATTGTGCCTCTATGGTTTAAGAGGGTACATTGAATTTGGGAATGTATATACAGTATATATATATATATATATATATACACACATACACACAAGGCAAAGAGTAATACTATTTTTACAGAATGTTACACCATCTCTGATTTAAGAATGGGGAAATGTCTGCATAATAGAAATACATATTACTTTGTCCTGGGTCGAACAGCAGACTTTTAATAAATACTTTTATTTTAACACTTTAGGGTTTATTTACTAAATAGGAAATGATGTTTACCGTATTTATCGGCGTATAACACGCACTTTTTTCCCCTGAAAATAGGGGAAAAATCGTGGGTGCGTGTTATACGCCGATATCCCATAATTACTTACCTGTCCTGAAGCGTGGGCCGGCTTCACAATAGTGTGCACACTTCTTTTCAGTCCCGCCGGAAACCGGAACATGAAATTAAAGTTCCTGTACCGCGGTGCACGCTGTGAAGCCGGCCCACGCTTCAGGACAGGTAAGTAATTATGGGAGGGGAAGTACACTATGGGAGGGGAGGGGGCGGGGGGGAAGTACACTATGGGAGGGGAGGGGGGGGAAGTACACTATGGGAGGGGAGGGGGGGAAGTACACTATGGGAGGGGAGGGGGGGAGAATACTATGGGAGGGGAGGGGGGGAGAATACTATGGGAGGGGAGGGGGGGAGAATACTATGGGAGGGGAGGGGGGAGAATACTATGGGAGGGGAGGGGGGGAGAATACTATGGGAGGGGAGGGGGGGAGAATACTATGGGAGGGGAGGGGGGGAATACTATGGAAAGGGGGGGGACACTATGGGATGAGGGGGGAATACTATGGGATGAGGGGGGGGGGAATACTATGGGAGGGGGGGAAATTTCCTGGAATTTCTTTCTAAAAATGAGGTGCGTGTTATACGCCGGTGCGTGTTATACGCCGATAAATACGGTAATTGACAAAGGAAATGCAACGTTTCAGCCAATATAGGTCAGACATTTTTCTAAAAGTGTTAGTTTGGCATAAAATGTATCATTCCTGTCTTTATTTTTTTAAATTCCCGGTAAATAAACAAACCTAACAGTACTATTACCGATCAATACTGAACAAGTTGCTTTTTTTTATTTTTTTTCAGTACTTTTATTGACTGAATCAGGCGAAAATCAATATAGATGAACAAGTTGCGTATTGGTAGAAGAATAAATATCGGTAACAGTTAAAATCATCACAAACATTGCTGATAACGTGAGTGTGGAGGCTAGATATAAGAAATAGCAATACATACGATATGGATGTGCCAGGATAAGGAGTTAAATTCAGTAATATCATGTGTGCAGGTAGTGGTTATTGTGTGGTGCGACCCAATATACCCAAAAACCCACTCCCCCCCATCCTCCACCAATTAAGAACAAGAAACGTAAATGTGGTATAAACAGGCCACAGCTTTATTTATAAATAACAAGTATAAATATATATAACCAATATTAACTATCCTTAATATGAGTAAGACGTAACTAAAACTCGTCCTTGCCAACCGGACCATAACAACTCTAGAGTAGACCCTTCCAGGGTACCTACCCTCCCCCCTCGTCCGAGATAACTGGCCTTCAACTTGGCCTTCCAATTCCCCATGCCAACCCCTGGCCGCCTTTCCTGGCACGGGGGCACGCCCAATTACCAACACATTTTCCGCGGTTAGGGGAGGGACCAGACCCAGCGTTCCTTCTTCCAGTGTACTCCGTTTCCCAACTGGTTCGGCAAGGATCATACCCGCCACTAGCGCCTGCTGCATTTAAGCCTAAATCAGCGGGCGCGACTCCCAACCACCACCATGGCCTGCTCAAGCGCATCCTGCAGCGCTAAATTAAATAAATCTAACCCCACGTCGGTCAGATGGACCCCGTCAGGGCAAAAATAGATCGCTGCCTCCCGCTCGAATATTCGGTGTCGCACCGTGACACCTCCGACTCCGAGCACAAATTTGGACACCCTTTTGTTGATCTTAACCCTGCAGCGCTCAATAGCCCCCTGATCACGCGCGCGCCCCCAATAGTTCCTGGACACTATCCCTGACCAAACCAAGCAAAGCTGCGGGAACAGGAATCGCAAGCGCGCTAAATCACGCCTAATTAGTTCTCCGAAGACCCCACGCGGGGAGCGCCCCCAGATCATTGCCCCCCAGATGTACTACCAATACATCAGGGGCCCCCAAAAACTTAGCCAGCTGTACAACCTCTGGCAAGAGCTGGCCCCATCGCATGCCCCGGAACCCGAACCATCGGACCTCCGCCAGCTCCCGAGGAATTCCGAGACGTGTCCCACCCGGGCGTACCCCTGCCTGAGATGCTTCCGTTGCAGCCCCAATCCGGAAGGAATGACCCCCAAAATCTTTGCTCAGGATTCCCAGCCGGTCAAGCGCCAACCGGAATACCCTGAGGAACTGAAAACGAGACAGGTAGGCACCATTTAGAGCGTATAGAGCAGTAGGACTGGTACGCCGAGACAGGGCAAACAGACGAATTAGGGATGGAGCGGAGGGTAACCCATACTCCCTTACCCAGAACGTCAGTCTTGGACCGTCGCAACAAAAAACGTACTGCACCACTCACGAGGAGCACATCGTGAAACAACAGTCCTCCTGGGCTTGGGCTCACTAGTTCCCCGATCCGGAGGGCCCCAAAAAAGGCGAAAGTGAAGGCAACTAGAAATAAACAAGCTTCTGGAGCGGAATAACAAATCTGAGGTAGTACCGCGGTGATCCCCAGCAACAGCGCCCCCGAAACCGGCCTACGAGAATCCCGCACGCGAGAGCCCCTACGCCAACCGCGCATCGCAAGCCTGACCATGCAATCTTTCGTAACATCTGGGACCTGAGTTAGGTTAAACCAAAAACTAAGGCCTGATAGCTTCCCCGACACAGGAGCCGGGGAACACCCACACGCCTCCCAGAACCAGAGTAAACGTAACAAACCTTGGACTCTCTCGGCAGAGGAAGCGTACCCTCCGAGATCCTGTTCCAGTGCGACCCAATCCCCCCAAGCCTTACCATACCGGACCCATGTTGCCTCTGACACCAAGGACCGTATCCAATCCCTTATTCGCTCAGGCCAAGGGACCATAGTTCTCTGGGACAGGAGAGGCATTCCATATCTGCTCCCGGAGCGACCGCCCGAAACACCTGCCATTGAAAACGAGAGAGCGTCAGCCGTGGTATTCAGAACACCTGGAATGTGCACAGCGCGGCATGTCACGTTCAGAGACAAGCATCGCAAAACCAGTTGCCGCAAGAGCCTGACCACCGGAGGGGAGGAAGCCGTTAAGTTATTAATGGCCTGTACGACGCCTAAGTTGTCACAGTGGAACACGACTCGCCGGTCCTTGAGCTCCGTCCCCACCAGGATGGGGAAGAGCTCCAAGAACGCCATGTTCTTGGTCAGGCCTGAGTCAACCCAAGCCCTGGGCCAAGGTTCCGCGCACCACTGTGTCCCCAGAATAGCCCCAAAACCAGCTGACCCCGCAGCGTCTGTAAACAGGTGAAGCGCTGCATTCGAAACCTCTGGTTGCTGCCAGTAAGACCTACCGTTGTACCCATCTAGGAAAACAGACCAGACTGCCAAGTCTTCCCTGAGCGCCTTAGTCAAGCGGATGAAATGGAACGACTTGGAGATTCCAGCCGTGGCAGCCGCAAGGCGCCGATTGAACACTCTGCCCATAGGCATGATCCGACAGGCAAAGTTCAGCTTGCCTAGGAGGGATTGAAGCCGCTGTAACGTATTTTTTCGCAGGGAACCCGCCTCCCACACCACCCCCGTAGATCGGCCAATTTGTCCGCCGGGAGCCAACATTCCCCGACAACAGAATCAATCTCGATCCCCAGAAAGCATAAGCACGGGGAAGGGCCCATCCGCTACTGCTTGCAAAATGTGTGCGCATGTCGGGGAATGCGCGGGATCAACACACAGAAAATCGTCTAGGTAGTGAAGGAGGGAGTTGTAACCAGACTCCGTTTTCACTACCCACTCCAGAAAGGAACTAAAACATTCAAATTAGAAGCAGGATATTGCACAACCCATCGGGAGGCACATATCCACGTAGTAGTGCCCTTCAAAAGAACAACCTAGGAGATGATGACACTCCGGGTGAACCGGCAAAAGGCGAAAAGCCGACTCAATGTCGGTTTTTGCCATGAGTGCCCCGGGGCCCGCGGCCCTGACCATACAAACCGCAGCATCAAATGAGGCGTATGAAACCCGGCAGAGTTCTGCCGCAATGTCATCATTTACAGAACCCCAGTGGGGGTGCGATAGATGATGAATGAGATGAAATTTTCCCGGCTCTCTCTTAGGAACGACGCCCAGTGGTGACACCCGGAGATCAGGGAGAGGCAGGTTCCGGAAAGGGCTCGCCATGCGGCCCAATGCCACTGCCTTGGCCAACTTTTCCCTGACCACCCCCAGGTGGTCAGAGACTGAACGCAACTTCCGGCATGAACTGGACGCCGGCCGAGCCCGGTGGGGAATCCAAAAACAATGCCTGAAACCATCCATTAATAAGGCTGCCGCCTTTTTATTTCTATAGAGCTTTAGCCACGGTTGCATCGCGTCGACGTCCACTGGCGTCTTCGCCCTTAGCTCCCATGGCGTCACCTTTTTCGCTAACCTTGCCCCGCTTAAAGCATCTGGAAGCGGGGTGTGATCCGCCGCAACCAGAGCATTCATGTTTGAAACGGCAACCCGAACCGAATTTACATTGTCCGTCATTATACTGCCAACAACAGCCCGTTCTGCGCTGACTGGCCGACGCGGTGGTTGAAGATCCCGCGCCGCCCCCCCAAGAAAAGACGAGGGACCCCCCTTGATGCGATGCCGGGCGGGTCATAATGGCCAACCACAAGCCGATATCCATTTGGTCCCAACCCAGGGAAGGGCGCACAGCTAAATGTTGGCGGAACTGCTCATCATAACGCCACCAGCCTAGCCCGCCATAAATCCGGCACGCATTCCATATCATATCCTGGTAGCAAAATAGGGAAGAGCATTTGTTAGGAGACTTTTCGCCTATTACACTAGCCAGGATAGAAAAAGCCCTGATCCAATTTCCAAAAGTTTTTGTTATCTTCCGTTCCCTAAACTTCTCCTTGTCCTTTTCTGACTCCTTCGCATCCGAATCGACCCGAGGCAGATCCTCCATAGGGAGGAGAGACAAGATTTCAACGAATTCCCTTTTTTCTACCTTGGCTCGCAACTCCGGAGTCAAATGGAGGCCAAGCGGGCCTGACCAGCACATGTAGGCTGCCCCATGCGCAGCGGGAGCAACCCCTGCCCCAGAAATCACGACCACGCGGGGGGCACAAGTCCCGCCAGACTGATTCCGGGGGGGGGGGGATTGGGCCCTGTAGGAGCAGCCGAGGGTGATGAAGTGACCCACGAGTGATTAGACCCCCCGCTAACTGCCCAACCCGAGCGAAGCTGATCGTCTAGGGGCAACGGGGTTGGAACCCCCGGGCGAGAGCCCTTCTCAAGACAATGCAAAACATTTCTCATGGTTTGTAGTAAAGAATCCCATTCAGGTATACCCACTGCGCCAATACCCCCAGACCCAGGTGAACCAGCATACTCACCGCCCGAAACTGAATGTGAAGGCAGCTGCGGCACCATAACCTGGGCACCAGGTTGCAACGGCCCCACGGGAACTGCGACCGCAGGAGGAACTGCACCAGTCACAGCATCAGGAAACCGCACCGTTAGACGACCAGGGTTAATCTGTGGAGACAATATAGGTGAAAAGTGACCCAGCCCACCCACCCCAGCCGTGCAGGCATTCGGGGAAGCGGTTGGGAAACCAGCAGGCATAGAGCCAGGAGGGGCAGATTGGGACCCATCTGCGAGAGTGCCTGGAGAGGTGAGTGTCACTCTGCTATGAAGGGGGGCAGGGAATCCAGAATGGGCCCCAGCCATTAGGGGGCCAGCAGATGGGGCAAATATAACGGGCAGGGGCAGGGGCAGGCCCAGGGGAAACTGAGAGGGCCCCAGCCATGAGGGGGCCAGCTAATGATGAAGGGAGAAGGGTGGGTATAGACCCAGGGGAAACAGAATAAGCCCCAGGGATCAGATGTAGGTGGAGGAACAGCAGAAGAGGTGCAGACCCAGGGGAGACAGGGTGGGGGGGGGGCTGCTGTGAGGATTAGGAGATCCAGGCTCCCTACCACGGCCCCCTGAACCCCCACCCCCCTGGAGATAGCCCTGCCGACCTGCGGCCTACTCACCCGTCCAGAAGAGGGGGTAACCTGCCCCCGGACTGCCGGAGATCCAGTCTGCGCAGAGCGGGTAGTTGGTGCACGTTGCACCACCCGCGAGCTCCTGTCCTGTGGTCTCGCGGCCGCCCGCCTCAAAGCCCGCGAGACCGGAGGAGGTGGAAGGTCGGAGGCAGCGTGGTCCGCGTCAGCCCGCCGTGCGGCCACTTGCCGGCCTCCCCGAGATCCGCTCGGGGAGGAGGTGCTGGGAGCGTGTGAAGCCGCGCCAGCCGCGGCCGCAGGGGACCTGGCGCGCGGGCCGGCAACAGGGCTCCTGCCCCTCACAGACCCTCCCGTGAGGGGCTATACCGAGTAGGGGGGCGCGCATGACGCCTCTGGGCACCGTGGCTGCTGGAAGAGGGAGCAGCCACCAGAGCAGCACCCTGCAGCCGTGCCAGCTGGGACTGCAGGTGCCGGCCACCATCCTGAAGGGCCTCAGCCCTGAGGGCAGCTAAGATGGAGTCAATATCCATAAGCCCTGGCCGTGGAACAAGCAGTGGCAACAGGCAGCAAGGAAAGGAAGATGTTACCAGACGTTATTTCTAAGATGGCTGAGGTAAGGGGACAAAATGACTGCTCTTTATATGACCCCACCCTACCTCTAACCTAAGTGACACCCCCACTTGTGACACCTACACTCACCACACCCACACATGCCTCCTATCCGGCTAGCTTTCAGCCCGCCTCCTCTGGGCCTTGATGGTTATAGCATCATCTGTCATGAAGGGGTTATTACTAACGCCCAGCAGTCTGGTACTGAATGCAAGGCTACATCCAAGAAGGATGCAGAGAGAAAGATGACCGTTCTGAGTTATTTTTCAGTTGTCCTGGTTTTCAGAGTCACGGGAGGAAATGCATTTAGTAAACAACACATGTTCCATGTATCACAAACACAGTTGCTTGATAGATGCTGCTCTGATAACATGCAGTGCTACTGGATGATATTAAAATACATGTCACCTGCCCCCATGTGCTTAGATGACAGGTCCGTCACGACCCATTCATAGATACTTTCTTCCCAGACTTGAGATGTAAATGGTGCTGGTTCCATTAAAAAAAATATTATTTCAGTGCTGGTCTGCTCACAATAATGTTCTTTGGCGGAACACTGACCACATGGGAGAGGAAATAATTTTTTTAAAATCAATTTTGCACTCTTAAAGTCACAGGTCGGATATGATTTTAGTCTACCATGGGACTGACCTGTTCTTTTGGACATATTGATTTCTGCACCTTCCTGTTTGATGCATGTCTGCTTTTGACAGATAACTTCTGGTGACGGAATGTGGTTATATCGGCAGGAAGAAGCATTGAGACGTTCAGGACTTTTTTCAAACCCCGGAAATCATATTTATTTGGAGCAGATGAGGTCTTCCTCTTAACCCTTTACCAGCCAGAGTGTCCCTTCACCCTTTTTACTCTTGCTTCCTCATTAATAAAGGATTACTTCCACTATCTGATCCCTGGAGTCTTGCGGGGTTATTTACTAAAGTGAGACTTTAAGGTGAATTTAACATTGAAGGCTAGAGTAGCTGAACTGAAAGCATAGCAATTTTTCCAGTCTGGCTATTTTGACCTTAGAATTGAAAATCAATTGACATTGAAATCTCACTTTATTGAATAAGCCTGTAACGGTCAAAATCCACTATACTTAACTTAGTATTTTAATACATAGCAAAAAACATTATTAAAATTAAAAGGGACACTATAGTCAACAAAACATCTTTAGCTTAATGAAGCAGATTGGGTGTATGGATCATGCCTCTAAAGTCTCACTGCTCAATTCACTGCCATTTAGGTGTTAAATCACTTTTGTGTATGTTTATGCAGCCTTAGCCACATCTCCCCTGGATGTGATTGACACAGTCTGCATGAAAGCAAAATGTCTCATTTTCAATCTGATGTAACTAACTTTAAAAAGATTTTATTTCCCACTCTGTAATTGAACTAATTACATACAGGAGGCTCCTGTAGGCAGGGCCGGACTGGCCCACCGGGATAGGCCCACCCCGCGGCACCTGGGGCCGGGCTGACAGCCCTGATCAGACTCAAGTCTTTTAAGTTTTTTCCCCTTGGACTATGCCAGCCTGTCTCAGTCTGAGGGGAGAAAAGAGTGAGGAGCTAGGGGCTGGTGCAGCCACAATTAGGCTGTTGGTGGCTGGAGGGAGACCTGTCAGTCTCCCAGCACAATTTACAGCAATTTTGGTTGCATGCCCCGCCTCCGCACGCAAGCTCCGTCTCCTGGAGATACCTCCACCTCCCGCACACAAGCCCCCACCCTTACGCACATTGGTGACCTTGCTGGAAGGAAGAGGCCACAAAATGGTAACTTACCTACCACTGTCAGCCTGCTAGTGAGTAAGCTTGTGTGTGTGTGTCAGTGAACTTATATGTTAGTGAGCTTGTCTGTAGTGAGCTTGTGTGTGTCAGTGAGCTTATCTGTAGGAAGCATGTGTGTATCAGTGAGCATGTGTGTGTAAGCTTGTCTGTAGTGAGCATGTGTGTGTCAGTGAACATGTTTGTTTGTGTGTGTGTGACAGTGAGCTGGTCTGAATTAAGCTTGTGCGTGTCAGAGTTTGTCTGTACTACGTTTGTGAGTATACCAATAAGCTTGTCTGTGTGTGTCAGTGAGATTTTCTGTCAGTAAGGCTATTTGCGTGCATTTGTGAGCTTGTTTTTATTTAAATGAGCTTATATATATATCAGTGAGATTGTTTGTCTATCAGGCTGTGTATCAATGAGCTTGTGTGTGTCAGTGAGATTGTCTGTGTCTGCATGTGAGTATGCTTACTGTATAGTTAAATGTTTTACTCTGAAAGGACCAATATTTTATATTAGAAAAATAAATATAAAATATTGGTCCTTTTAGAATAAAACATGTAATATATATAATATGTAAGGATATATAAACATATGTAAGGATATTTTAATATATATATTTATACAAAAAAATAGTAAACCCCTGCACTCCAAATAAGAAAAAATGTACCTGGTGCTCTGGTAGCTCAAATGTAGAGAATAGAAGGAAACCGTCACTCAAGGAATTTGATGAAAGTTATTTACTGTTCACAAAATCGACGTTTCAGCTCCTCTAGGGAGCTTTCATGAAAGCGTCCTGATGAAAGCTCCCTAGAGGAGCTGAAACGTCGATTTTGTGAACAGTAAATAACTTTCATCAAATTCCTTGAGTGCCGGTTTCCTTCTATTCTATATATATATATATATATATATATATATAGAGAGAGAGAGAGAGAGAGAGAGAGAAATGATGAAATAGAGCACTCCAGAGTGCTCTATTTCATCATTTCTCTGTGTATCCACGCCCTGCAGCACCGAGGTGTTTTTTGGATGGACAATAATTTTAAGGTAGAGTGCCAGATTCTGGATATAATTATATATATATATATATATATATATATATATCCTTACATATATATTCTATATATATATATATTAATATATCCATATATATATATATATTAAAATATCCATATATATATATATATAGCCTTACATATTACATGTGACAATACATGGCACAATGACTCATGGGGCTGGCATAGATTATTTGTATCCCCAGTCCGGCCCTGCCTGTAGTGTCTAGAAAGCTATTAACAGAGCAGGAGATGAGAATTTCTAATTTAACCAAAATTTGCAATAAAGACAGTGTAAACATTAGATGATTCTTTACAGGAAGTGTTTATGAAGGCTGTGCAAGTCACATGCAGGAAGGTGTGCTTAGGGCTGCATAAACAAAGTGATTAAATGGCAAAGAATTGAGCACTGAGACTACAGAAATACACTGCATCAATACACCAAAACTGCTTAAGCTAAAGTTGTTTTGGTGACTATAGTGTCACCTTTAATCCCATCGCGATCGCGGACGTACCAGGTACGTCCGACAAAAAAACGCAGACGTATCAGTGCGGAATTAGAGCGCTGGAAGCAACTCTAATAGTAGTGCAGCGATGCCTTGATGTTGAGGCATCGCGCAATACCCCCCTCACTGCAGGGACCCTGAGTGATTGCTCCCCCAGAGTGATCACTTCCAGGTTGCCCCACGTGGCGCCCGGCAGTGTAGTGCAGAACATCGGAAGCCATCAGGCAGGCTTTCGATGCTCTGCCTGTGCTGAGTGCCTAAAGGGGTCGAGGCACTCAGTAAAATTAAATAAATTCCCTCCCTCCGCTTCCCTCCCTCCGCTGGCGATCGGTCTTCTTTTTCTATGGGGGGGACTTTTAACAGCCTAGACAGTTCCCCCTCTGCAAAAAAGGACCCCAGGGGCCATGTGACCACTCTAAAAGAGCGAGCACATAGCCGCCATAGGTGTCCATAGTGCTGCCAGCATTCCCACTGCTACAGCTGATTATCTGCAGCTGAGCAGTGGGTTGGAGACAGTCCAAAAAACCCTGGCCTGGATCTATGTCTCCCAAGAAAACCACTAAACTGTGGAGTGGAGCATTGGCCCACCCTGCTCTCCAAATGCTCCACCCCAGGGGCCCATAACTAAACGTAGCTTTGTGTTGCACACCACACATACAACACTTACTTCCCCTGGGGTTAAATGTTAAAGGCCTATCTGCCTTCACTTTATCACAATATATTAATATCAAAATACACTTAGAGGGAGGCGTGGCCGACCAAGAGACTGAGCGGATGCCTAATTGAGAGGCTCCGTATCGCACTACAGCAAAAACGCTATTTTGGCCGAAAAAAACCCGAAAACAATCGGACAGATACATTACCCCCCACCAGAGAGAACCATGGGGCGCAAAAATCGGAAAGCTCAGCACACGGAGACGACCCGATTACCCGATATTCGGCTCTCCTTCGAGAGGCCCATACCGCGACTGCAAGCTAAGATGGCGCCCGAGGCCGGAGTGGAAACCACACGGTCGGAAGACTCCCCAGAGGAGGATGATCCCTCCACACCGCAACGATCAGGAGGTGATTCCACTGCATCAGAGTCTGATGAAGACTCAGCTCCCTCCACGAAGGGGGACATAAAGAAACTCCTGCAAGATCTCAGGAGAGTATGGAGAGAAGACCTGAAAGTGGTACAGGCTGAGGTGGGGTCAGTCCACACCAGAGTCCGAGCCCTGGAAGAGAAGGAAGGTGCCAGAGAGGCACAGCTACAAGAGACTGTGGCAAAAATGGGGGACCTAACCGCACAGGTACAGAAACTAAACCGCACTGTAACAGTGCTAGAAACTCGACATAGGCGCAGGAACATTCGGTTCCGGGGGATCCCGGAGGCGATTGGCAACGAGAGGCTGCTGCTATACGCTCAGAGCCTCATAGACAGCCTGGGAATTGAAAGGGGGGCCACCCAGCCGCTCATAACCTCAGCATTTAGAGTCCGCAAATCCCCAGCAGCTCCAGAAGGGACCACCAGGGATGTCATAGCGGTAACACGCGACGTAAGTGCCAGAAATGCAATCATGAGCCGCTCCAGAGCGCAGGGGGCCATAGAATTCGATGGCTGTACCATAGCCATCTATGGAGACATTCCTTTCTCCGTACTGGTGGAGAAACGGAAACTAGCACCGGTGGCCAGGAAACTCAGAGACTGCTCCATAAAGTATCGATGGGGAATGGAGGGGTCCCTAGCAGTGACAGTGGGGGACACATCCCACACTCTGACGTCAGCAGATGACCCCGAGGCATTCTACAAAATCCTGGGACTGCAGCCCAAGCCCACACCAGAGCCACCCTCCAAGCGCCACCAAGCGGGCGGAGCGAAAACCTGCCCCTGTAAAGTGCAGAGTCTGGACAGACCAGAAGGAGGAAGAGCCTCAGGATGCTGGACCCCAAACACTACAACACAACAAGCGAACCAATCCCACCCGAGCCACAGACATAGAGACTATAACATCGCCTAAGCCAGTAGGAGCCCAGATAGTCATCTTGGTCCACAGAGACATACACCCATATCAGATAGCCACTAGGGGATCCCACGGCATGCTTCCCGGAAGGCTGCCCCATGACAGTAAATGTTTGATGGACATATACATATTGTTCACTTATACAATGGAAATGATGTATATCATATATGATAACTCAATAAAAATTATGAATTGAAAAAAAAAAAAAAATACACTTAGAGTAAAATTACACACACGTATATTTATAATAACTATATATATATTGTATATATATATATATATATAATTATAAAAAATAAATAATAATCAATTAAAAATAAATGTAAAAAATTTAAAAATAATTTGAAAAAATGAACAGGGGGCGGAGCCTAGCTGCTGAACTGCATGGACAAGACCCTCCACTGCTCATGCGAAAAGGTGTAAAATCCGTTTCCAGTGGGTCCCAGGCATACACACCTTGTTACCCTGGCACCACGGGCTATACGCTGATGCCCTTTTTGTACACACGGAAGTGCAGGAAAACCCTATGTAAAACCTGGGCCTACCTCATGCTCTCACCGGCTGATATCCTGACGTGACACCTGGAACAGTACATGGAGCTCGCACACGAGGTAGAATCGACCCCCGTTTACCTACTACAACATGGTGAGAAAATCCCTCAAATCCCAGGCTGGGATTCCCAAAGAAACCCAAGATATAGGGACTTTACTGCAAAGGCCCCAGAGCCACAAAATGGCGGCTGGCCCAGACCTGATATGCAGTCCCCACAGCCCCGACCTGACTTCAGAGGGGCAGGGAAGCTCCCATCAACCTCAGCCACCACTGTAGCTACAGGATGAAGGGGAAGACCTAGCGCCTGCCACAAAACGGGATATCAGGCAGCTAATAAGGGAGATTAAGCAAATGTTCGATACTGACATGCACCTAGCTCGGACGGAGATATAGGCCGTGTCCCAAAAAGTCCTGGTCTCAGAGGAAGATATCACTGATATTCGACAAGAACAGAAAACAATGGGAGATACCCTACGTCAGCTACAATCCTCTGACTCTGCGTTCCAACTAAGACTGGATACTATGGAAGACCGCAACCGGCCATCAATATCCGGGGGATACCGGACTCTGTAGGCCTGACAGAACTTTCTCACTACCTACGGAGATTAACTGCTACACTGTTGCCTCACACCCAGGCCAAGAAATTGGAATTCGACGTACACTTCAGAATCAATAAGGCTAAACAATAAGGCTAAACAAGCACCGCCTGCAGCCTTGCGGGATGTAATTGTGCGCAATCACTCCATACTAGACAAACGGCGCTTTCTAAATGCAGTCAGGAACAAGACCCCACTAGACTTTGAGTCATCCAGACTCCCTTTCTTTCAAGACATCACGCACACCACACTACAATGGCTAAAGTCACTAAGCCCTATAACCGCCCAACTTCAACACGCAAAGGTGGACTACCGATGGCTGCTGCCAAGAACCCTAGCAGTGGTATGAAATTACACTGTCCTAAAACTCACCTCTCTCGCGAAAGCCCCCGCTTTCCTGCAGGCCTTGGGACTCTCACAAGGCACAGGGGCCCAAGAGACACCCTCCACGTCCACACCTCCCACATGGGATCCTGAGGGAACTGTCGCATTCACCCCCAGAGGAGACCGGAATAAAACAGAAATGACCTGAGCAGATACCACGCGACTCCCTGGCAAGTCGCCCACAGGTAGCTATATTATGTGTCAGTCTGTCAGTGTGAGTGTATGTGTGTGTCTGTGTCATGGTGTGTGTCTGTCTGTCATTGTGTGTGTGTGTGTGTCATGGTGTGTGTCTGTCTGTCATGGTGGGTGTATGTCTGTCATGGTATGTGTGTGTCTGTCAAGGTGTGTGTATGTGTGTCTGTCAAGGTTTGTGTGTGTCTGTCATGGTATGTGTGTGTCTGTCAAGGTGTGTCTGTGTCGTGGTGTGTGTCTGTCTGTCATGGTGGATGTGTGTCTGTCAGGGTGTGTGTCTGTCAAGGTGTGTGTGTGTCTGTCATGGTATGTGTGTGTGTCTGTCAAGGTGTGTGTGTGTGTGTCATGGTATGTGTGTGTCTGTCATGGTATGTGTGTGTCTGTCAAGGTGTGTCTTCTCACGCCGTGCTGCGGGGCTGACATAGATTTTTTTTCCAGGGCTGCTTTGTATCCCCAGTCCAGCCCTGATTGCAACCCAAGTGGGGAGACGCTACCAAAGGACTAACAGCACTTGACTTACTCTTACGGATGAAGCAACCCCTACCAACCCAGGTTGCGCTTTAGGGAGTGTAACGCACATCATTCCAGAGCTCAGTGCACTACTCCCTTTTCCTACATCCCACAGCCCCATTAATTCGCACTGTCAGGTGCACACCCTGAGACTCCTCATAGATTTGTCTAATTACACACTGCAGATCTAGACTTTTAATATTGTTAATTTGTTTAAGACCTTTTCAGTCACAGCCATAACCGTACTAACTCATTGTTCATACGCAGGTCTTGCGATGTATCATGATGTTCCTAACTTGTCTTTACTAAAACACAAAAATGTGCTGTTTAATGTCAAGATTACGATTGTTACTGAATTGCTTGCTCCAGCTGTCGTGGCGGAACAAGCCTGTTTGTACCCTTAAGCACAACATAAAGATTAAAAAAAATATATATATATATATATATATGTAATTTTATTCTAACTGTATTTTGATATTACGATAACTACACTTAGAATGAAATTATATAGATATATCTATGTATATATAAATAAAAATAATACGAAATATACATATGTCCATATCCATAATTACATAAATGATTTCATAAATATACACGTAGACTTCAAATATATAAATATGTATATATATTTAAATTCCACATGCATATTTATGTAAATATTTTACATAATTAAGTAATTTTATTGATTGCAATTTGGGGGACCAGACTGATAACCCAGGCAGAAAGTCCAGAGAATATAATTTGCCAAGAAGTGTTAACGAAATGGTTATATTCATTGCTTATGGAGGGAGACTAGTGTACTGCCATATGCTGCCTATTGGATATGATTACAGGCGTCGAGGATTCAAGCAGGGTAATGCAACGAGAAGCTCTGTACAACTTGCCAGCGGGCAGGTAGTCTAGGGCATGAAATTAAGCACGTATTCAAGGTGAGGTCATTAACGAAGCTCCTGGCACTAATCATCAGCTAGAGGATAGCTTAATTAGCATAACAATATAGCATGCAATAGCAAGTATGAATATTTAAAAATTAAAAAGTAAAAATTAAAAATTAAAACCAGGGGGCGGGGCCGGCCCGCCGAGCTGGATGGTCGCAGGCACGCAGAGCTCCTGCAAGACCGCAATAAAAACGATAAAAAACAATGCTTTACTAACATCGGTGGAGGAAGCAACACCCCTCCTAGATACCCTGGGACTATCTAACCCCACAAATGCGACACGGAACAGACCTCAGACGAGGGCCTGGATCCCTGAGAACTCTACCCCGTTTGAACCGGGACAAGGCGGATCACAACAACCGGTGCCGTGAAGGATATGAAATGACACCACAAACCCTACCAACACAATAGTGGCATACCTTTAATGCTGGAACTATAATGTTTCCTTTATGTTTTAGATGGTTATTCATTAATATTTTTCTATTCACTTTTTCAACACCACAACAACCAGCACAACCTGTACACAAACACTTGGCGACAAGAAACCTTGGTTAGGGGTAATCAATCAATGCAAAACGCCACCTGCGGCAGATTCCCTCACTCAGCACAACATGAAGACCTAGACAATTGAACACAGCTTTACTGCAACACAGACGCCATAAGCATGTCAACACACCGCCGCGGAGCGCTAATAGCAACAAACCCACAACCCGCAGGTACTGGCACTGATACCAAACATAAGGCTTCACCCTAAACGCTAGGGTATACGAAACATACTGACTCACCTAGACAGCGCATCATTTAATGTTTAATATGTTGATGTTATTTCTGAATGTTATTGCTTGACCCAAAATTGGTGCGAAACTTAAACGAAATTGTATCTCTATTATATATTTGGGGCACTTACGTGCACACCTGTATGTGAAACTACAATATCAAGCACCAAAAACGAAAAAGAAAGAATTAAAAAAAACAAAAAACAATGCTTTAATCTGAACTGCAGACCTACAGCAACAAAGCCCAACACAGAGGGACGGCTGGATCCAGAGAGAGGCTGGCTCCACGAGCTACAGTCCCCTGGAGGAGACATTCTCGCCAAACTACCCGAGGCCTTCTCCGGCGGTGAGTGGGGCAGACGGCCGCTGCCCCACTATCCCGCAACACAGCACCCCACATGGGACACGAATCTGGCGGGACCTGGCCCTGTTCCCCCCCCCCCCCTATGGACCGGGGGGGTGATCCCGGTCCCCACCCTAGGGACCTGACCACAGCTGGCTGTGTCGGCACGGCAGCAAGGCCGCTGGTCCATACGGACACCACATCTAAGATGGCGAAGGCCGCATGCGACGGCGCCAAGACCGGAGCATTGATGGGCAACTACTCTACATCAGCAGAAACTATAGGGGACAGCCAACAACCCACAGATACCACCCTCAGCCACCCATTTTCAGGCACTACCGGACCTTACCAAGCCATGATCAGACCCAAGGAGGCCTCCTGCGAGGGTTCGGTACGCCCTCCCCCAGGCAAGGTAAAAACGACAACGCATCGGCCGCCTGCAGCCGCTCATGCCCCATGGGACTTACCGACGGGAGGAGAAGCAGAAGGGCATCCGCCTGGACCCCTACTACGGAAGGGATTCTCACAGGCGGTAAATACACAGCAGACACCCTGCCTAGCGACTGACAACAAGCAGAACTCCCACGTACCAGCTATCTGTAATGGCAGCAGAGGGGACTATCTTAAACTAACTTTTACCACCTGTCTATGCTGACACACAAGGCTGGCGCCCAGGACAGACCACCCCACCATTACCAGTGATACATGGCTGAGTTGCATACTTTTTAGTTTTATCAGTTGATGTTTAACTGCTTCTGCTAGCTCAAGTGTGTGCTTCTGCTTTATAGTGAGATTCAGTGGTGGGAGGGGAGCAATGTAAAACTGCAGTACCTTACAGCCACGCAGTAATTTCATGCGTATATTCCAGCGGTCACTATTTAGTCTGCCTATATATTCATAAGCCTTAAAAATGTTCCTAGCTTGTTTTATCTTTTTCAAAAAACTATTAACTAACTGTTTCGCACTTTAGACACCCCTACAATGCTTGTTTCACTGTCTTGAAACTATGCTGACTCTACAAAATATAGTGCTGTTAGCTGATGCCTTTCAAATGCTTGATATGTATTACTAGCCTGTATTTCCCACTGTGGCTACACAAGCCTGTTTATAACTCGCAGACACAATCTTGTACTATATCTAAACTTAAAACTACTGAGCATCACTCTAACGTTTAAACAAAAATATGCCGGCAATCTTTCTGTTCATGTTAAAAAAAAAAAAAGTGCTGTACCAACATGCCACTCATTGAAATGCTATGATTATGCCTGCGGTTGCTTTCATGGCCCTGCACGCTTGTCTGTAACCTATATGCACATGCAAAAATAAAGAATAAAAAAAAATTAAAACCACCGGTGATATACCTGTCCTTATGCATGTCACTGTCCCCAGAGTGCTGCTTGTTCCATCAGTGTTATGATGTAACATAGGGGGGCACTGCGTGGTCGGCAAGTCCGAGGCTGGGGTCAGCCATCTTCATTGGGTGATGAGGTATGGAGGTCTGTGCATGAGAGTCTCATGGTGTGGGAGAGCCGCTCATTGGTTAGTGGCGTCTAGTTATAAGGCCCTGGGGAGTCAGCACAGCTAAACGGACAAGGGCACATGTATGAGTGTGGGGATGGCGCTAGTAATTGGCTATATGTGTTTAGGGGAGTGGTTATGGGTTTGTAGTGGGGCAGGGATCATCTTACCTCAGTGCCTTTTGGGATTCTGGCCAGCAAACAACTCCTCTGCCTCTGCGCTACTGTTTGTCCTGGGCCTGCATGCTTTACCAGCTTGAGGGATGGATGTGGATTAAATCCTGCTGCCCTCAGAGCTGCTGCTGCCCTTGATGGCGGTAGGCACCTTCAGGAGCAATATGCTCCCCTCCAGCCTGGCCTGCCCGCAGGTGTGGGTTCACCCCCCGCGGTCAGGCCTCTCCTGGGGCCTCCCACGCGGCTACAGCCCTGATCCCTCACCTCGGGCCCGGTATAGGAGCCGGAGCCCGGGCCCAAGGCACTACCAGGCCGCGTGTCAGCTCCATCTGACACGTGACCTGCTTCATGTGACGCCCCCCGCATATTCTCCGGCCGTGGACTGCGGGCGAAGACCTGCTGAGCATCCTGGGGGGTCTGGGAGGCCTTCCCAGCCCCCACGTGGTCAGCGCACGGCGGATCCAGAGCCGGGCCGGTGGTGGTGAGTGGGCCCCTCAGGGCCACGTGGGGCACGGCTGTGCTGCCGCTGGGGGATGGAGGGGTCATCCCCGGGCTCTGATGGCTCCTCTAGGGATGAGGGTCAGTCGGGGGGTCTCCCTCTCCTCCCCCAGGTTCTGTCAGCAAATCCCCCCTCCCTCCTCCCCCCCCCCTGGGGTGCCATCCCTTATCCCCTCTCCCTCTGGAGTCCCCCCCCCCACCTTGGTGTTTACCTCCTCCTCCTTCTCCCCTGTTGCGGCTGGTCTGTATCCCCTTGCTCTCTCTCCCCCTTTATCTCCCTCCCTCCTCTTCCTCCCCTGTTACTGCTGTGCTGGGTGTCCCTCCTCTCTCTAAGCCTGGCTCTCTCTGTCTCCCTCTGTCCCTATTCTTAGGTGATCCCCCGGGTGTTGCTGCCGTTTCGCGTGAGTCCGCCTATGTGTTTGTCAGGGCCCTTGGGCTTGCACCTTCAACAGGAGGTTCGTGAAAAAATTTTGAGGGGAGACTTTGTTGAGATTTTTCCCTCCTTCCCATGGAGGAGGCTCCTCCTTTAATGGAAAAGGACAGTCACTGCAAATGGGGGGCATCTTACCGTTTCCAGCACGAATGTTCCACTTGTGGGGGAGCCCATCCCGCCTCCCACTGCTTCAAGCGGGGTAAAGTTGGCGAGATAGGGGATTTGGGGTCAGAGGGCGATGGCGCCAGGGGTCATGAGCGCGATGCGCCCTTGGCTCACCAGTTTATAGGAATCATCAGGCGGCTGGCATCCTACTGGATAGGTTGAGCATGGGTTTTGGACAAATACAGTCTGATTCGCCATTTATCGTACCCCCGGGGGGGGGGGGTTTGGTGAATCACGACATCTCTTGGGAACTCTGCCGGGTATCTTATGCATCCTTTGACGTGGCGGTTGACATGGTCAGGGCCATGGGCTCTGGGGCCTTGTTGGCCAAGGCTGATGTGGATTCGGCCTTCCGTCTACTGCCGGTGCACCCGGAATGTCACAATCTTCTGGTGTCAGGATCGGGACAGGGATCGATAAAATTCTCAGCAGCTCCGGAATCTATCAAAGCCATAGTCTTTAGTACTCCCTTCTCTCAAGTTAAAGAAACTGGTAGCAGAAGCCTGTGATCTTTATAATTATGAGGACAAAATAGAAACACCCAAGGCCTGTCCTCTAGAGAAACTTAGGTGCGAGCGTTTCCCGAACGATTAGGACAATTCAGGCGTAAGTGACCTCTGACTCCACAATACATGCATAATCCCTCTCTTCTCCTGTACTGTCTCTCTTCTTCTGAGAGGTGAGTATTGCCTATCTGCATAGGTTCAGGAAACAGTGAGGTAGTGGACTCAGGACCTTGAAATGCGGGAGCTAATTTACAGGAAGGTCTAAGGTTCCTCTCTCGAGTGTTTTGTCTCTCTCTTAAACGCTCATCAATACGAGAAATGAACGAAATTAAATCCTCCAAATTTTCAGGGAGTTCTCTACTAGCAACCTCATCAAGGATTACGTCTGATAACCCGTTCAAAAATACATCTATATAAGCCTGCTCATTCCACTTAACTTCTGACGCCAGAGACCTGAACTCTAGTGCATAATCCACGAGAGTTCGGTTCTCCTGTCTCAGGCGCAACAGTAATCTGGCTGCATTGACCTTTCTACCAGGGGGGTCAAAAGTTCTTCTAAAGGCAGCTACAAAGGCATTATAGTTATATACTAACGGGTTATCGTTCTCCCATAGTGGGTTGGCCCATCTCAGAGCTTTCTCAATGAGTAAGGTAATAATAAATCCAACCTTTGCCCTATCTGTAGGATAGAAGCGAGGTTGTAATTCAAAGTGGATACTGATCTGGTTAAGGAAACCACGACACTTCTCAGGTGAGCCACCATAACGTACTGGTGGTGTAATACGGGAAGAGGCACCTACAGTGGCTACCTCTAGGCCTGAGCTCACAGGAGAAATAGAAGTAGTACGCGTCTCCTCTGGCGGGTTATTAGCACGAGACAATAACGCCTGTAGTGCTAGCGCCATCTGATCCATTCTGTGCTCCATGGCTTCAAACCTAGGATCAGAAGGACCAAGCTGACTGTTTGTACTTGCAGGATCCATTGGCCCTGTCGTAATGTCAGGATCGGGACAGGGATCCAACACGCAGAGTACAAACAGGTACAGGGTACGTATACCGGACCTTAGAATGGCCGGACTAACGTACGGAGAGTATAGAGAATGGTCAGAGACAAGCCGAGGTCGAGGGAACGAGAGGACAGGTAAGCGAGGAACAAGCCGGGTCAAGGATAACAGAGGTAAACAGAGGAAGTCAAACAAGCCGGGTCGGAACCAAAGGGATAACAGAAAATACCAGAGCACTGTGTGACTAGACAGGCTAGAACCACGACAGGGCAATGAGCAAATGGGAGAAGCAAGTTTAAATACCCTGGCTCGGAGGGAGAGACACACCTCCGACGAGATCTGATTAGTCTCTAAAGGATTGAGTGACAGGTCGTTCCGGGATGGCGTCCTGACGTCGGTTTCCGGACGTCCTGCTACAAAAGGAAGTGACTCCCTCGCGGCCGGCGTTTACGTGACCGGGAGGACCGCGAGGAACAGAGGAAACAGCCCGTCTGGATGGATAGACGTCTAAGTCTCTGCCTCTCTCGGAGGTAGAGACCTCAGGTACCCTGACATCTGGGCTGTGTTTTTGTAGGCATGTATTACGTGGATATGTGCCTCCCTGTGGGTAGTTCCATATCCTGTTGTTACTTTGCATGCTTCAGCATGTTCTTGGACTGGGTGGTGAGGGAGGAGACTGGGATAGACTCCTTGCTACACTACCTCGCTGATTTCATTTGTGTGAGTCCTGCCAATTCGACAGCCTGTGCGCTGCTGCGACGGGTTCTGGGTGAGGTGTTCCATTAGTTTGGGATCCCGTTGGCACACGGCGAGATGATGGGCCCGGTCACTTGTCTCAGCTTCAAGATTCAAGGCTGGCGGCGCGAAGGGGCCTTGGCCATGGGGCGGCGCGAGATTCAGCTGCACTGCCTGCAGTCGCACCTAGGTGAGCTGAATTGTGCCTGTCGGATCATGCCCGTGGGGCGGGTCTTTAACCGGCGTCTGGCTGCGGCGACAGCTAGGGTCTCCGGGCCTCGCCATTTCATTCGACTCAGTCGGCCGCTGCGGGAGATTTTGGCGGTTTGGGACTCCTTCTTAGCTGCATATAATGGCCGGTCCTCCTGGCAAAGGCCGGAGGTTTCTAACGCCGACCTCTACCTATTTACGGACGCGGCTGGCACGGTGGGGTTTGGGGCCTTTCTGGGCTCACAAAGAATGTGGCCTTTTTGGAGCGTTTCCCCATTTTGGTGGTGGGGGAGGTCTGGCGGTCACATTTTCAGGATCTAAGGTTAGTGTTTCACTGCGACAATTTGGGGGTTGTTCAAGCCATTACTCGGCTCACAGACTCCTTCCCTCTGGTGGTTCGCTTGCTTAAGGGGCAATCGCCTCGCAGGCGGATCTGGAGGGGATGCCTTGCCGGCGGACTCATGGTCGCTCAGTCTGGCAGAGTGACGGAATGGGTCCGTGGATCGGTTTCCACGGGCACCTGGACGCTATGCTCCTGGGGGCCGTGCATGTTGGGGTATTGGTGATTCCTAGTAGGCCATGCGGTGGTGGGATTGTAGCGGTACTTACCTTATCCGGGGGCCGGCCGCGGTCCTCTCTTCAAGCCGCGCGCGGTCCTGCGGCTCATCCGACTCTCCTAACAGGAAGACGGGCAGTGACCGCGAGATGCGGTCACGTGTCCTGCCTGCAGCTAAGAGCGCGCCGCGAGTCTCGGGCACGCTCTTAAAGAGACCGTGGGAGCCTAAATTGCAAAAAGGCTCCCATTGGCTCCTGTCATGCCAATCACCCCATACACTTACCTGTTGGGGGTGTGGAAGTGACAGGAGCCAATCACATTAGTTTGAAGGCTACTTATACTCACCCTTTTCCCTTAGTTCCTTGCCCTATCGTGGTTTCTGCTACAGTTCCCTTTAGTGCTTATTGTGTTCAGTTGTGTTTCTCCGTATTTGACCTTGGCTTTGTATTCTGACTTCGTTTTCGCTTTATCCTTGTCTGTACTGTTTGCCGGCTTGCTGATTCCTGTGTACCAGACCCCGGCTAGTTTTTGTTTACGCTGTCTCTTTGTGCCCTTGACCTCGGAACGTTCCTGACTCTGTCTTCTCCTATAACGTCGAGTCCGGCCACTCTAAGGTCCGGTAGACGTATCTCTCCTCTGTGCTGTCTTCTGTTTGGCTGGATCCTGCGTGTAGGGGTATATACTCGTTACATTACGATAGGGCCATGGACCCCGCAGATTTAGCTCAACAGATGGCGTCCCATGAGGCTAGATTTGTAGAGCAGGATCACCGTATGGATCAGATAGCTCAGGCTCTCCAGACGCTCTTAGCTAGAACCATTCCAGCAACCGCACCTAACCCTCCTACACCCCTGCTTCCTGACGTATCGACTGTGCCTAATGCTACGGCCCATTTAACGCCTCCTCCTAGGTATGGAGGGGATTCTAAGACATGCAGAGGGTTCATTAACCAAATAGATTTTCATTTTGAGATGTATCCACGTTCATTTCCCACAGAGAGGTCTAAAGTTGGGTTCTTTATGCACCAACTTACCGACAAAGCACTTGAATGGGCAAACCCTATTTGGGAGGCTAATGGACCTATGGTGCATGACTTTCACAGTTTCCTTACAGCTTTTCGCAGAACTTTTGATACTATGAAAAGGTCTAAGAATGCCGCGAGAGCATTAATGAGGGTTAAACAGGGTTCTAGGTCTGTGGCTGATTACGCTATACAGTTTCGTACCCTTGCCTCACAGGTCGATTGGACCAACAATGGGTTAACTACTGCCTTCATGGAAGGCTTATCAGACTCTATATTGGATGAGGTAGCAGCTAAGGAGCTTCCTGTTGCCTTAGAGGACCTTATTGACTACCTCATCGATATAGATAATAGGATTCGTGACAGGCTCTATACCAAGAACAGGAATAGACGTTTTGTTACACCTATTCACCCCAGAGTTAATACACCGGAGAGTGTAAAAGTATATGAAGAGGAACCCATGCAATTAGGGGTTGCCAAACTCTCTGATAATGAAAAATTACATAGGAGAAGGGAGGGACTCTGCCTATATTGTGGTAGGAGAGACCATATGGTAAAGGAGTGGCCTTTGCTCCCGGAAAACTCTCGCACCTAAGACCTTATAGGGGACTGGCCTTGGGTGTGATTTCTAAGTCTCCTACATTGCCTCCTAACCGACTGCTTCTCCCTGTTTCTTTACATATGGGAAAGAGTTGTATAGTTGAAAATATATACGCCCTGGTTGACTCTGGGGCAGCTGAGAATTTTATAGACTCTGGTTTTGTAAAGAAAAACAATATTCCCATCAGGGAGAAGGAGATACCCTTGGCCGTTGAGGCCATAGATGGTAGACCATTAATATCTCCAGTTGTTACTCACGAGACTGCACCGCTACACAAGTACACAGGGGTTCTACACTATGAAACCATTCGGTTCCAGGTCATCACCTCTCCCTCTTCACAGTTGGTGTTAGGGTATCCATGGTCACGTGCCCACAATCCCATTTTTGACTGGGAGACAGGGCAGATAAAATCATGCAGTGAAGCCTGCCATGAGTCATGTACTATTGAAGTCACGCCTGTGAATTCTATTAATGTTCCTACCATTCCTCCTTTGTCTACGGCTATACCCTCTCAGTATTTATCTTTAAAGACTGTCTTTGATAAAGAGAGGCTGACAAATTACCGCCTCACAGACCCTACGATTGTGCTATTGACTTGTTGCCTGGCACTATACCTCCCAAGGGCAGGGTGTACCCTCTATGGGTTCAAGAAAACCGTGTCATGGAGGAGTACATTAAAGAATCATTAGACAAGGGATTTATTAGGAGATCCTCTTCTCCGGCTGGAGCGGGGTTCTTCTTTGTATCAAAGAAAGAAGGTGATTTAAGACCTTGCATTGATTATAGAGGTCTTAATAAAATCACCATCAAAAATGCTTACCCTATACCATTAATAACAGAATGTTTGACAGGCTCAAACATGCTACGGTATTCACCAAATTAGATCTTAGAGGAGCATACAATCTGATACGTATAAAAAAGGACCACGAATGGAAGACAGCCTTTAACACTAGGTCAGGTCATTATGAGTATACCGTCATGCCATTTGGGCTTTGCAATGCCCCAGCAGTATTCCAATAATTTATTAATGATGTCTTAAGGGACTTTATTCACTCATTTGTTATTGTGTACTTGGATGACATTTTAATATATTCTACAGACTTACACACTCATCACAGACATGTTACGACAGTTCTGAAGACCCTTCTTGCTAATGGTCTTTATTGCAAACTAGAAAAATGTCTATTCGACCAATCCGAGGTCCAGTTTTTAGGGTATTTGATTTCCGCTAAGGGTTTTCGGATGGATCCCCAGAAGCTCGCTGCGGTCATAGAATGGCCTCTGCCGCAAGGTCTGAAAGCCATCCAGCGTTTTCTGGGTTTCTCTAATTATTATAGACGTTTTATCAAAGGTTTTTCGTCTATCGTAGCACCTATTACTCGTATGACTAAAAAGGATGGCAATACACGTGCCTGGTCTACCGAGGCACTTCAGGCTTTTGACTTTCTTAAGACTACGTTCGCCTCTGCACCTATTTTACAGCATCCTGTCCCCTCATTGCCATATATACTTGAGGTTGATGCTTCCGATATAGGGGTAGGTGCTGTCTTATCCCAAAGAGAGTCTCCTGACAAGCCATTGCATCCTTGTGGCTTCTTTTCCAAACAAATGTCCAAAGCAGAAAGGAATTATGATGTGGGTAATCGCGAACTCCTTGCTATCATTTTAGCACTCAAAGAATGGAGACATTTGTTAGAGGGCACTAAGGATCCTATCCTCATATTTACGGATCATAAGAACCTATCCTACCTTAGCGAAGCTAAAAGATTGTCTTCAAGGCAGGCTAGGTGGTCACTGTTCTTGTCTCATTTTAATTATATAATCACCTATAGGCCAGGTGATCGGAACACTAAAGCGGACGCTCTGTCCAGACAATTCGAGACTATTGACAAACAGGAGATTGATGTCACTCCTGTCATTCCCCCAGACAGGATAATAGCAACTACTATATTGTCTATTTCCTCGTCCCTCTTGCAGGCCATACAAGCGAAACAAAGCATGGCACCTAGCGAGAGGCCTAATGATAAATTGTTCGTTGACGTTCCCGAGAGACGGGATATTCTGTCACTGTATCACGATACTAAGACTGCTGGACATCCTGGTATTTCCAAAACGGTGTCAGCCGTTTCTCGGTATTTCTGGTGGGATACCTTACGTAAGGATGTTACTGACTATATAAGTGCTTGTACTACTTGTGCAAGTATGAAATCCTCTCGTAGAGTTCCTTGTGGGCTGTTGCATCCGTTACCCGTTCCCGAGAGACCTTGGTCTAATCTATCAATGGATTTTATTGTTGAATTACCCCCTTCGAATGGTAACACAGTCATCCTAATGATAGTAGATCGGTTTTCCAAAATGGCTCACTTTGTGTCTCTTCGCAAGTTGCCCACTTCCAAGGAACTGGCTCTTATCTTCGCTAGAGAAGTGTTTCGATTACATGGTATTCCCTTATCTATTGTATCCGATAGGGGTAGCCAATTTATTTCCAGGTTCTGGAAAGCCTTTTGTTCGGAGATGGGTATTTCTCTCTCATTTTCTTCCGCTTACCATCCCCAGTCTAATGGAGCTGCTGAACGTGCCAACCAGTCTCTGGAGCAGTACCTCCGTTGTTTTGTGTCTCACCATCAGGACAATTGGTCTGACCTGCTTCTTTGGGCTGAATTTGCTCGGAATAACGCCACTCATGATTCTTCCGGCAAAAGCCCTTTTTACGTTGTCTATGGCCAGCATCCCGTGGTTCTTCCGGCTGCATTCTCCTCACAGGGCATGCCAGTTCTGGATGAGCATTTGGCTGGTTTGCGTAATACTTGGGAGCAGGTTCAGCGTTCTTTGGTGGACTCTGCTGCCCGCCAGAAGGCTCAGGCTGACAAGCATCGCAGAGCTGATCCTTCCTATGTTGTGGGGGACAGGGTTTTGCTTTCCACACGGAATATTCGTCTCCAGGTGCCTTCTATGAAATTGGCTCCCCGCTTCATTGGTCCTTATCGCATTATACATAAGGTTAATCCCGTTTCTTATGCCTTGGGTCTGCCTAAGAATCTGCGTATACCTAATGTATTTCACACCTCGTTGTTGAAGCCTTACGTACGCAACCGCTATACCCGGCATACTCCCCCTCCCCCTCCTGTCTCTGTGGAGGGTCATGAGGAGTTCGAAGTGTCTGCTGTTATTGACTCTCATTTCCTTAGGGGTCGGCTTCAGTACTTGGTACATTGGAAGGGTTATGGGCCTGAGGAGCGCAGTTGGATTTCTGCGGATGCTGTTCATGCCCCCCGCCTTGTACGTTCTTTCCATTCGCGTTTTCCTGCCAGGCCTGGTCCTGCCTGCCCGGAGGGCGTGTCCTCAGGGGGGGTACTGTAGCGGTACTTACCTTATCCGGGGGCCGGCCGCGGTCCTCTCTTCAAGCCGCGCGCGGTCCTGCGGCTCATCCGACTCTCCTAACAGGAAGAAGGACAGTGACCGCGAGATGCGGTCACGTGTCCCACCTGCAGCTAAGATCGCGCCGCGAGTCTCGGGCGCGCTCTTAAAGAGACAGTGGGAGCCTAAATTGCAAAAAGGCTCCCATTGGCTCCTGTCATGCCAATCACCCCATACACTTACCTGTTGGGGGTGTGGAAGTGACAGGAGCCAATCACATTAGTTTGAAGGCTACTTATACTCACCCTTTTCCCTTAGTTCCTTGCCCTATCGTGGTTTCTGCTACAGTTCCCTTTAGTGCTTATTGTGTTCAGTTGTGTTTCTCCGTATTTGACCTTGGCTTTGTATTCTGACTTCGTTTTCGCTTTATCCTTGTCTGTACTGTTTGCCGGCTTGCTGATTCCTGTGTACCAGACCCCGGCTAGTTTTCGTTTACGCTGTCTCTTTGTGCCCTTGACCTCGGATCGTTCCTGACTCTGTCTTCTCCTATTACGTCGAGTCCGGCCACTCTAAGGTCCGGTAGACGTATCTCTCCTCTGTGCTGTCTTCTGTTTGGCTGGATCCTGCGTGTAGGGGTATATACTCGTTACAGGGATATTGTTTGCCACCATTCGGCGCCCTGCGGATCATATCACTATAAGTATTTGACAATCCAGGTCGGATGTTTTTTCGGGAAGGGTATGCCGGTTCGGCTGTTGCACTTTTCCTTTGTAGAGAACTGTGAGCTGCGCCCAGTATGCACGGGCCCTCTTTTGGGTTATGCGGATGGGATTTTTTCTTTCCCATTCCCAATTTTTGGGGTCTTTCGTTCAAGTCTGATGGTTCTGGGGATTGTTGGCAAGGGATCTTGTGGCATTCCTTTCGGTTTAGCGCTGCATTGGAGGCTTTTAGGATGGGTATGTCAGCGCAAAGAACCGGGAGGGGGTATGGTGAGATGCCTCGGTGAAGTAATGCTGGTTTTTTCAATCCTTGGGGGGGTTGGGGTTCAATTCTCAGCAGCGGTGGCTCATCCATTCATTCCTTTGAGGTAGATAAATAAGTACCGGTTCCTTGGGTACAAGTAACGATTCCCAGGGTGCAGATAATATCTGAATGTCCTTTTCCTGGTTATACTCCCAGGTGGAATGCGGGTGTCCGTCCGGGAGGTGAGCTATTGGGTTGTGCGCCTTCTGAAGCGGAGGTTCGTTGGTTTGGTGCCGGAGGTATGAAATGTGTTCGGCTCCTTCAGGAGCAGGTTCAGCTATCCCACCTGTCCCTAATGTTCGGGTTATCCACCTGGTGGGCATTGAGCTTGGGACGATACCAAGGTGGTGTTTGGTGTCTGCCCCTAAGAGGTTATTGGTGCGTGTTTTAGTTGTTTTGTGATGCGTGGTGTTGGGTTCACTGTATGACCCTGTGTGTTTAGTTATATATGTTAAGTTATGGTTATTTATGTTTAACGTTTTGGTTTCAGAAAAGAAGAGCGATTATGGTTATAGAGATTATTATAATAAGTTCTGGATGTGTTATACAGGACTTGTCGTATGTTATAACAAAAGCAGTTAAAAAAAAAAAATTAATAATAAATTAAAAATATAAACACATAAATAACCTCGATTGGTCGGAGGTAATTTCCCGTATCTTTTGGCAGCGGGCCCATAATCAGTGCATGGTACGCTGCCGTATGAAGCAAAATTGGAGGGCCTTTCGAGGTGTTTGAAAGTAAGGGGATTTTGGTTTGCCACGGGGTGTTTTCGCACATGTGGCAGCTACTGTGTTTCTGGGTGATGAAGGTCGGGCTAGACCTTTTTTCGTCATGCCATGCAGGAAGTGGTGGATTTTAGGCTTAAAACAGCGGGGTTTGTGGCGGGGAGCGTGTCCTTGCCAACAGGGTTGGGGAGCAGATGTCAGGAGATGGACATGGTGGGTCTCAACATCCCCTGCTCTGTAAGGTAAACTTTTAAGTTACCGAATAGGACATGCCCACCGAGCAAAAAGCCGGCTGGTGGTAGAGCATTTAAGATGATGGAAATTTTTGGTTTGGACGAGGGGGGAGGCGAGACACCAGTGGGTAAAGTTTTGGTGCATAAGCACCTGGTTAAGTTCGTTGGCAAGGACGGTTATTTAAGTTGGAGGCTGTAGGGCAATAAGTGTAATTTATATGTTAATTATGGTATGTATATGTATATATTTATGTGTTTATTTATATTTGAATTCAAGAAAAAGAATAAAGTTCGGATGAGTCCTACAGTTGTAAGTTTAATAAATGCTGTGGCCTGTTTCATCCAATATTCGTTGTTTGTCATTATTGGGGGGAGAATTGGGGTAGTCTCCTTACTCTGAGTTGCACCACATTCCCCGCTACGTACATACATGCGAGTGGTGAGGGTAGCTGATGGGCTTTATTGCTTTGGCGTTGGCTCAGGTTTTCCGTAGGTGCCGCTAGTGGGTCGCTTCAGTCGGCTTTTTTCCAGGCCCAGACTCAGGGATATCAGGTGAGTGGTGCTTCCGTGGGCTCCGTTCGCCGACGATACCCTTCATCTCCTCCCCTAGCCCGTTCTCCATGCAGTCAGAAGGCATGATCATGTGCGGACTTATTTAGTGAGGGTGATGTTCAGTGGGTTGTTTTCGCCTGCAGGCATGCGAGGTTGTGTGGTATAGTGCAGATCGCAGTGCCGCCATTTTAGAGGCCTGGCTCGTGGTGCGCGCCTTCAGGTAGGTCCGATGCTGGGCTTTGTAGGGCGATGATTCCCTCCGGTGGGGACCGGGATAACCCCCCAGTCCATGAGGTGCATCACAAGGCTGTTGCGTGGCAGCCAGGTTCGCAAACAGGAAGGCGGCCGTCCGTCCCGCTCTCCACCCTCATAGGCCGCAGACCCCAAAGTCCCATATCGCCCGCAGGGGGCTCTGGCAATCCCGATCTCAGGGTCCGCGGTGGCTCCAGCTTCTGCCCGGATGCTTGATATAGCTTCAGGTCACTCAGTTTGCTTTATTGCTTAAGTTTTTAGCCATAGTGGGCCAGATTTATCAGGAGCCTCTCCAGCCTGCGACCGGTCAGCATGGCTGTCAGGCCCCGCCCCCGCTAGCACTATATTTAACCCTGTAACTTTCCTAGACACCATAAAACCTGTACATGGGGGTTACTGTTTTACTCGGTAGACTTCGCTGAACACATGTATTATTGTTTCAAAACAGTTAAACATATCACAGCAATGATATTATCAGGGAAAGTGACTTTTTTTTGCATTTTTCCCACACAACCGGCACTTTAACTGATGATATCATTGTTGTAATACGTTTTACTGTTTCGAAGCACTAATATTTGTGTTCAGTGAAGTCGCCCGAGTATAACAGTACCCCCATGTATAGGTTTTATAGTGTTTTTGAAAGTTACAGGATCAAATATAAGGCCGTTTTTTCAAATAGAAATTCCAAATTGGTTACGTTGCCTTTGAGAGCGTATGGTAGCCCAGGAATGAGAATTACCCCCATGATGGCATACCATTTGCAAAAGAAGACAACCCAAGGTATTGCAAATGGGGTCTGTTCAGTCTTTTTTACTAGCCACTTAGTGACAAACACTGGCCATGTTAACATTGGGTATTTCTAAACTCAGAACAACATTTTTAACCTATTTAGAATGGGTGTTTTTTGGCGGTTGTAGATGCGTAACAGATTTTGGGGGTCAAAGTTTGAAAAAGCGTGCTTTTTTAAAAAAAAAATTCATCATATTTTATACTTTTTTTATAGTAAATTATATGATATGGTGAAAATAATGGTATCTTTAGAAAGACCATTTAATGGCGAGAAAAACAGTATACAAAATGCGAGGGTACAGTAAATGAGTAAGAGGAAAATTACAGCTAAACATAAACACCGCAGAAATGTAAAAAGAGCAACGGTAAGAAAATTTTAAAATGGTCGGGTCACTTGTCCCTTTTCACATAACAGTATGTTATAATCCAGAGTGCAAAAGGAACTTTTGCTAATTGTATTCATTTCTATCTTTTAATTAATATATAGTATGTGTTTCTGAATACGCACATGAAGGTCATTTCTCGCAAATTAAATACAGTCTCCTATGACTCTTCTTTTAATTAAGTCGTGTCAGCAATTGTGAGTTACTATCAGGAATTCAGGATTATTTGCTAAAGAGGAAATTGTGGTGCGTTAGCTATTGATCTGATTGAAATTTAGGCCAATGTATTTGAAAATTCTGATGGAAATTTAGGCCAATGTAGTTGAAAATTCTGATTGAAATTTAGGCCAATGTAGTTGAAAATTCTCTTCCTCAACTATCTTTTCAGCAATCCTAGTTTGGCCTATAATCTACAATTCCCTTGCCAGTTCTTTACAATCTCATATTTTGTGAATAACCCCTCTGTGTACACTGCGTGCCTAAACAATCAGACATGCTCAATTAAAGGCTTTAAAAAATATTGCCTTAAATTATTGAAAGATGCTTAACAGGAAGAGACTGTGTGTAAAATCTGTATGGTAAGAGAGCTAATTTCTAAATGGACGTGGATGGGATGACTCAAAGAGGTGATAAAGGTCTACACAAAGAGAAAAAAAGAGTGGCTAAAACATTTTCCTGCACTGGGAGCCACCAGGGTCTTGAATTATCACTTGTTATGCAGTAGATATACCCCCAAGAAAACATGCATGCATTGATTTATACATTTTGTAATTGGGTTATAACTAAAATTAGCTTACAAAAGCTGCAGATCTCTTGTCTGGAGCATTTTCAAGTCTTCTCCTTTTTTCCGGAACAGATTTTCAGTCTGTGCCCTGGAAATTGCCAATCAGAGTCTCCTCATTGAGCAGCCCTGATATAGACGTTCTCTGGAGCTAGCGGAATAAGGAAGAAAACAAATCCATGATGGACCGATTGACAGCTGGGGAGATGTTTATGCAATTATTTATAAATGTGAGTTTTTCAAACAGAAATTAGCAATTTGTGTAATCTGCAATTAAAAAGAGCATAGGTACACACGAAGGACTTTGGCAAGCTGAAGTGCTTTACGTGTGAGTGTGGCTTTACATGTGACTTTAAGACAAGTGCTTTTGCCAATGTGCTATTTTTGAAAAGAAAAGCTAAACAGATGGTCTATGTGAAGGGATTATAGAGAAAAAGAGTGATGTCGTGATTTTCATGTAAAGTACCAATAATCTGGAAAGTACCAATAATCTGGATTTGTGATTTCCCTGGGCTGTGCTCATCAGGAAATCACCTTTATTGTGAATCTTTATTTTTTTCTATTCTATCTTTCATCTGCTTTAAAACAAACAAACAAACAAACAAAAAAAGCACATGCCAATATAAAAACATGGGGTCATTATTAAGATTTACCTTGCTTCTACTACCCATCACCAGGAGAATTAAAGGTACAGTGAAAGAATGCTCAATTATATGACCCTTTTAATGCTACTAAAAATGTTAATTGTCTGCAATCAACATTGTTTGAGTTCTTTTTTGTTTTTGTTTGTTGTTTTAAATCTTTGTTTTATTAAATATTTTTGATATATAATTTGAGAAGCTGTAAGTTAAATTGAAATATGCGCAATAAACCTTTTCTAGCCATTAACGTGTTTAAGGCTAATTTAAATTTTGAAAACCGTTTATTTGAAACACATCAGGCTCTAATTCCCCTTGATTTAGGTGACCATGTTTTTCTTTAGCCCAGCCTCTAATTCCCCTTCACCTTCAGTCAAACAGCTAGCAGCATTTTGATTAATTAGAGTATTGATTTTTTGGGTAGTTTGAGCTCAGCTATTTCCACAACCATTATTTCTCATAGCTACATTTTACAGCTTCTCACATGTACCTGGTTTTATAAAATGATGTAGCGACCAGATCAGAGTTAACAACTGAGATACCCTTTTATTCAACTGCCCCAGTTTCTGTTTCCAGGTACAGAAAGGGATAGTTGTGCATAAAATATTTTGGGCAAAAGCATCAGATAAAGGGACAGTTTAGTCAACAGTAGGTGGAACCAGGCAGACAAAGTTAAAGGGACACTATAGTCAACAGAACAACTACAGCTTAATGTAGTTGTTCTGGTGAGTATAATAGTTCTCGTCAGGCTTTTTTCATGTAAACACTGCCTTTTCAGAGAAAAGCCAGTGTTTACATTGCCTCTAGGGACACCTCCAAGTGGCCACTCCTTAGATGGCCACTGGAGGTGCTTCCTGTGTCAATGCTGCCGAAAAAGCAGCCCTGACGTTCAGCATCCCTATGCTCTGCATGGAGACGCAGAATTTTCCTCATAGATATGCAGTGATTCAATGCATCTCTATGAGGAGGTCCTGATTGGCCAGAACGGCATTTGGCCCTGCCCCCGTGTTTTTTTGAGTTTTAACAGGGGGAGGGGGGGGGGGATGCAAGCCACATAAATGGTGGGTTAAACACTATAGGGTCAGGAATACATGTGTGTGTTACTGACCCTATAGTGTTCCTTTAACAATCTATACCAGTGGCGTACATGCAGGGGTCGCGGCTGCGACCGGGCCCGGCCCACCCGGGGGCCCGGCCGCCCCTGCGACCCGGTATGTACGCAATGGGCCAGCCTCTTCTCCTGGGGGGCCCAGGAGCCGGCCACCTCCGGGCCCCCCGAGGCTGGCCCTACTTACACCCGGCGGGCAGGCAGGCTGGCGGGCGCGCGAGGGAGCACTCTCCCCTGAGTGCTTCCTCTTCAGCTCCTTCGCGCACCGCAATGATACTGGAGCCGGAAGATGACGTCATCTTCCGGCGCCGCTATCAGTACGCGGCGCGCGAGGGAGCTGAAGAGGAAGCACTCAGGGGAGAGTGCTCCCTCGCGCGCCCGCCAGCCTGCCTGCCCGCCGGGTGACCGGCCCCCCAGGAGCCCAGCAGCACCACTGGACCCCAGGGAATCCCCTCAGCACTCCAAAAGGTAGGGAGGCTGGGGGGATTAAATTAAAAAAAAATGTGTTAGTGTGTGTGTGTGTGTGTGTGAGTGTTAGTGTTACTGTGAGTGTTACTGTGAGTGTTAGTGTGAGTGTTACTGTGAGTGTTAGTGTGTGAGTGTTAGTGTTACTGTGAGTGTTAGTGTGTGAGTGTTAGTGTGTGAGTGTTAGTGTGAGTGTTAGTGTTACTGTGAGTGTTAGTATTACTGTGAGTGTTAGTGTGAGTGTTAGTGTGTTAGTGTTACTGTGAGTGTTAGTGTGTGAGTGTTAGTGTTACTGTGAGTGTTAGTGTGTGAGTGTTAGTGTGAGTGTTAGTGTTACTGTGTGTGTTAGTGTTACTGTGAGTGTTAGTGTGTGTGTTAGTGTTAGTGTGTGTGTTAGTGTTACTGTGAGTGTTAGTGTTACTGTGAGTGTTAGTGTTACTGTGTGTGTTAGTGTTACTGTGAGTGTTAGTGTGTATGTTAGTGTTAGTGTGTGTGTTAGTGTTAGTGTGTGTGTTAGTGTTACTGTGAGTGTTAGTGTTACTGTGTGTGTTAGTGTTACTGTGAGTGTTAGTGTGTATGTTAGTGTTAGTGTGTGTGTTAGTGTTAGTGTGTGTGTTAGTGTTACTGTGAGTGTTAGTGTGTGTGTTAGTGTGAGTGTCAGTGAGTGTGTGTCTGCTAGTGAGTGTGTTACTGTGTGTGTCTGTTACTGAGTGTGTTTGTGAGTCTGTTTGATGTCTGTTAGTGACTGTGTGTTTGTCAGTGAGAGTGTATGTTTTGTAAGTTAGTGTGTATGTCTGTCTGTCGCTGAGTGTGTCTCTGTCAGTAAATGTGTGTGTCTGTTAGCTAGTGTGTATGCGTCTGTTCGTGAGAGTGTGTGTGTGTCTTCAGCACTTACCTTTCTCCAGCGCCGGACTCCCTTGGCGCTGGGGATCCCTCCGCCGCTCAGCTCCGAATGCGCATGCACGGCAAGAGCCGTGCGCGCATTCAAACCGCCCATAGGAAAGCATTACTCAATGCTTTCCTATGGACGTTCAGTGTCTTAGAATCGCGGAAGCTCCTCAAGCGGCTGTCAGTGAGACAGCCGCTAGAGCAGTGTTGTATCCTGGTTTTGTGCTGCCCTAGGCAGGACAAAACTCAGGGGCCCCCCTCCCGCCCATGCCACCCACCACCCAACCCTTCCCCCCGCCCGCACCCTTCCCCCGCCCCGCCTTCTAAATACACACACACACATTCACTTACAGATACGCATACACTAGCTAACAGAAACACACACACACTAACAGACACACACTCACTAGCAGATACACACACACTCACACTAACAGACACACACTAACAGACATACACAGACACACTAATAGACATACACAGACACACTAACAGACATTCACACAGACACACTAACAGACATTCACACACACACACACACACACACACACTAACAGACATTCACACACACACACTAACAGACATACACACACACACACTAACAGACATACACACTAACAGACATACATACACACACACACACACACTAACAGACATACACACACTAACAGACATACACACACACACTAACAGACATACACAGACACACTAACAGACATTCACACACACACACTAACAGACAGACACACTATGAAGCACAGGTCATGTCAAACTAACTTGATTGCGTTCTACGAAGAAGTAAGTAGAAGTATAGATCAGGGTGTTGCAGTGGATGTGATCTATTTGGATTTTGCCAAGGCATTTGATACAGTTCCACACAAAAGATTAGTGTTCAAACTCAAGGAAATCGGTCTCGATGAAAATGCTTGTTCTTGGGTAGAACATTGGCTTAAAAACAGAATACAAAGAGTTGTCGTTAATGGTAAATTTTCAAGCTGGACAGAGGTGGCAAGTGGTGTCCCTCAGGGGTCTGTTCTGGGACCCCTTCTATTTAACATTTTTATAAATGATCTTGAAGACAGCATTGAAAGTCATGTTTCAGTGTTTGCAGATGACACAAAACTTTGTAAAATAATACAATGTGAGCAAGATATTACTTTGCTGCAGAAGGATTTAGATAGACTGGAGGACTGGGCACTCAAATGGCAGATGAAATTTAATGTTGAAAAATGCAAAGTTATGCACTTCGGCGTAAAGAATACACAAGCAACGTATACCCTTAATGGAAGTGAATTAGGGATAACAACACACGAAAAGGACTTGGGAATTGTTATAGACAACAAACTATGCAACAATGTGCAATGTCAATCAGCAGTGGCCAAGGCCAGTAAGGTATTGTCATGCATGAAAAAGGGCATTCATTCTCGGGACGAGAATATAATTTTGCCTCTCTATAAATCACTGGTAAGACCACATATTGAATATGCTGTGCAATTTTGGGCACCTGTTCTAAATAAGGATATCATGGCACTAGAAAAAGTGCAGAGGCGGGCTACAAAATTAATAAAAGGAATGGAACATATCAGCTATGAAGAAAGGTTAACAAATTTAAACCTATTTAGTTTAGAAAAACGTCGCCTGAGAGGGGATATGATAACATTATACAAATATATTCGGGGCCAATACAAACCATTGTGTGGAAATCTATTCACAAACCGGACTTTACATAGGACACGAGGCCATGCATTTAGACTGGAAGAAAGAAGATTTCGTCTAAGGCAAAGGAAAGGTTTTTTTACTGTAAGAACAATCAGGATGTGGAATTCTCTGCCTGAAGAAGTGGTTTTATCAGAGTCCATACAGATGTTCAAACAGCTACTAGATGCATACTTGCAAAGACAGAATATTCAAGGATATAATCTTTCAATGTAGGGTAATAACTGCTTGATTCAAGGATAAATCTGACTGCCATTCTGGGGTCAAGAAGGAATTTTTTGTCCTAGCTTGTTGCAAAATTGTGCTTCAAACTGGTTTTTTTTTTTTTGGCCTTTTGGATCAACAGCACAAAACAAATGTGAGGAAGGCTGAACTTGATGGACGCAAGTCTCTTTTCAGCTATCTAACTATGTAACTATGTAACTAACAGACACACTAACAGACATTCACACACACACACTAACAGACATTCACACACACACACACTAACAGACATTCACACACACACACTAACAGACATTCACACACACACACACTAACAGACATACACACACACACTAACAGACACACACACTGACATACACACACACTGACATACACACACACTGACATACTAACAGACATACACACACTAACAGACAGACACACACACACTAACAGACAGACACAGACACACTAACAGACAGACACACACTAACAGACAGACACACACACACACACACACTAACAGACATACACAGACACACTAACAGACATTCACACACACACACACTAACAGACATACACAGACACACTAACAGACATACACAGACACACTAACAGACATTCACACAGACACACTAACAGACATTCACACACACACACACTAACAGACATACACACACACACACTAACAGACATTCACACACACACACACACACACACACACACTAACAGACATTTTTTTTTTAATTTACCCCCCCCCCCCCAGCCTCCTTACCTTTGGGAATGCTGGGGGGGGTCCTATTTCTCCCTGGTGGTCCAGTGGCTGCTAGGCAGTGCTGGCGGGCGGGCGGTCTGCTGGGCAGTGCTGGCGGGCGGGCGGGCGGCCGGCGAGGGAGCACTTCCTCTGAGCTGTCTGCTCAGCTCCCTCGCGCGCCGCACAGTGAGGCGGAGCCGAAATATGACGTCATATTCCGTCTCCCAGCCTCACTCTGCGGCGCGCGAGGGAGCTGAGCAGACAGCTCAGAGGAAGTGCTCCCTCGCCGGCCGCCCGCCAGCACTGCCCAGCAGACCGCCCGCCCGCCCAGACGGCATGTCAGTTAGCCGCAAGGCTAACAAGGCATCTGCCCTGGGCATTTGGGGGCGGCTTTTTTTGCCGCCCCCTGGAAAATGCCGCCCAAGGCAAATGCCTTGTTTGCCTCGCGGCTAATACGCCCCTGCGCTAGAGGCTGGATTAACCCTCAGTGAAACATAGCAGTTTCTCTGAAACTGCTATGCTTTTAGCTGCAGGGTTAAAACTAGAGGGACCTGACACCCAGACCACTTCATTGAGCTGATGTGATCTGGGTGTCTGTAGTGGTCCTTTAAGTGTGTGTGCATCTGCATGCACTGGTGTACATACCGCGGTCGCGGTGCGACCAGGTGCCCGCCAGCATGTGTTGCGGCCCCGGCCTGCGCAGAGTAAGCGTGCGGGGGGGGGGGGGGCCCACGGATCAATTTTCGCACCGGGGCCCCATAGATCATGTGTACGCCACTGATCTATACTAAAATGATAGTTTGTCCAAAAGGTGTGAAGTCATACCTGGATTGTCGAGACCAAATCTTGAAACTCTTCCAATATTTTATACAGAAATAAATAAAGCGTATATACCACTGTCAAATAATGTACACCTTGGAAAGACTATAACATTATTCAGAACTTGGAAGCGCTCCTTTTAAGACCACTTGCATTTGTGCTTTCACAACGTGGCAGATTTAGCCCTATACACATTGGTTTAACGTTTTACTTTGCCACTTCAAGTTCTAACCGTGATGCAGCCAGCAGGACATTCTAATGGTTTCTACTGTGATTTCACCTTTAGAACTGTGTCCTGGAATTGTTCTTAACATATGAATCCCATTGTAAGTTTGAATGGGTGCAAATGTATACTAGGTTAGCCAATAGGTTGCTATGCTTGTGGTGCTTTCTGTGTTTAGTTGTTGATGTTATAATAGAGAGAAATTGTTTTCTCTGTTTCCAGTAAGGGATATTGTGAAATTCCATTCCAGTTATTTTTCTAACTCCAGATGTGCAACAAGATGTCTTTCTTTTGTTCGCTTCAGTTTAGAGAGATGCATCCATGAGCTTTTTAATTGTTTTGTGCCTAAATTTAGCCCTTACAAGGAACATTCCCTTCCGAAAACCATATTTTTGCGCCACAGAGCTTCTCAAATGGGCAAGTAAAAGAAAAAAAAATGTTTTTTTTTAAATTTATTTTGCTTTTTAAAGGAACACTATAGGGTCAGGGACAAAAACATGTATACCTGACCCTATCGTGTTTAATCCACCTTTTAGGTGGCTTGCACCACCTTAGCAAAGGTGAAAACTCACCTTATTTCCAGCGCAGTGCGGTTCCGCTAACTTTGGCTCCCCCCCAATCCGCCTCCTTGGTGACATCCGAATTTATGATTTTGAGCCAATCCAATGCTTTCCCATAGGGAAAGGCTAAAATCAGCAAGGATGGGCGATGGGGCATTGAATCCATTCATCTCTAGGGGGAAAATTCAGCGTCTCCATGTAGAGCATTGAAACGCTGAACGACAGTGCTGCCTACTGTGCAGCACTGCCCTAGGAAGCACCTCCAATGGTCATCTGAGGTGTGTCTATTTGGAGGTGTCCCTAGGGGGCAATGTAAACACTGACTTTTCTTTAAAAATGCAGTGTTTGCATGAAAATGCCTGAAGACAATGATTATACTCACCAGAACAACTACATTAAACTGTAGTTATTTTGGTAACTATAGTGTCCCTTTAACATTTCTTTATTTTGTTTGTGCAAGGAATTAACAATTATGCATTCAAAGCCATCATAGTGCATAGAAGTATCAGTGTTTCAACAAGGGTATCAGTATGGCATAGTTCAGTCCTGCACATTTTTCAATAGGTTATTCAGGCGTAGTGTGTCCATTGTAAGGAAACGGAAATGGGAAGCATATCATAATTTGAACAGTAGGTATAAACATGTATGTGACAGTAGAAAACATTGCACATTTTAGGCTTATCACAGTATGCTACGACACAGTATGTATACAGTACATGTAAAGCAGGTCTCTTAACTGTGTGTGCTTAAAATATACACTACATTGAAGTGGGTGCTAGTGTGGCTACTGTTTGTGGTAGGAGCATGCTGCGATGAGCGATATAGTGGGGTGTGTATCGCCCTGGGGGTTCCGAATCTGAAATTCAGGGTCTGATCCTTAAAGAAAACGGGGGGGGGGGGGGCTCGTGGGCAGCAGGGAGACATGGGTCGAGATAATGCTCCAGCCGTGTTCGTCTGGCGCGTGAGGGGGTGGGTTCGGAAGTCCTCGGTTCGTGAGTCAGTCTATGATGCGTGGTGGGGGATCTGTCACTGGAGGTCTGTCGTATGTGTGTGTTTGCCGTGTGTCTCGGTCGGGACCCCTGGGGACAGTTGGGGTTGCGGCTTGTGGTGGCCCCATCAAGGTAGGGGAGGGGGTTGTATGTGTCGGTTGTTCTATGCGACTCCCTTTCTTGGTGTTGATGCACTGGCAGAGGGTTACGTGCGATCGGGATTATCAGGTAGGGGGTGTGGGGGGAGTGGTGCTGGTGGGGGTTGGCAGAGAGTTAGGGTGGGCGGGGTGGGGTGTGAGAGCAGAAGTGTGGGCTCTGGGGGCTCGCGCCCGGGTCCGCGTCCCAGCTCCCCCCGTCCCCGGGCCCGGCGTCTGCATGTTCGTCCAGGGCCATCTGGTCCAATGAACCCTCCATCAGCGCTTTGTTGCCCGTGTTTGGTCCCTCCAGGGGCAGGAGCCCCCCGACTGCTCCGGAGGGTTGTGTGTTTTCTCCGTTTGCAGTGGGGGAGGCGAGCCACCTGAGCCAGTGGTACCAGGTGTCGTGGTAGCGCTGTATGCGCCCCGCTGCCGAGAGGATTAGCTCCTCAATGCGTCTAATGTCTGCCACTCTGGTCAGCCATTCTCTCAGCGTTGGGGCCGTGGGTTTTTTCCACTGTGCCGGAATAAGACTACGTGCCGCGTTTAGAAGATGCGGTATCACTGATCTTTTGAATCCGGTTATGGGGATTGAGGTTAGTTGGAGCAGGTAGATTTCAGGTGTGAGAGAAGGGTTTGATGAGTGGGCATGTCCACCAGATGTGGAAGAGGGATCCCAGTTCCCTCCCGCATCTCCAGCATTCTGATTCGCAGGTGGCTGTCATTACGGATAGTTTCTCAGGTGTCCTGTACCAGTGCAAGAGCATTTTATACCCAGTTTCCTGGAATTTGGTGGCTATTGAGGCTTTGTGTATGAGTGTAAACACTGTGGTCCATTGCTCCGCAGATAATGTGTGTCCTAGGTCCCTTTCCCAGTATCTAGTGAAGTAGGGGAGGGGTGCATCGGTGGGAGGCGTAATTTGCAAGCGGTAGAGAAACGAAATTGCGTGCGGTGGGATTGGGGGGTTCGTGCACACCGTCTCGAAGGTAGAGAGCGCTCGAGCTGCTGAGTCCAGCCCAGGCGTGGTCTTCAGGAACCTCGTCAGTTGATGGTATTTGAAGTGGAGTAGCCAGGCGTGCGGAGTGTTCGGGACCAGGTCTCCCAGGGGCGTGATCGTGCCCTGTTTGTACACGTCCTTCAGCCTGCAGGGGGTCGGTAGTTCCAGTGCCGTGGTGTAGCAGGGATCCGCCGCCGGAGGGAATCGTGGGTTGTGTAATATGGGGCAAAGGGGTGAGAGCTCCGGGGCCATGTCCTTATGTAGTGCCAGTCTGCTCCAGATGATCATTGTGGCATTCAGAGTTGGGTGTTGCTTCGGCAGTTCGCCTATCATGGCTTTTGGTAGCCACAGGAGGAGAGAGAGAGGCGTCTGCGAGAAGCTCGCCTCTATCGGGATCCAAAGCTTGTCTTTCAGGTTATGTGTCCATTCTATCAGCCATTGGAGGTGGACAGCCTGCCGATATTTTACCAGGTCCGGCAGTCCAAGACCCCCGTGTAGCTTGGGTTTGGTGAGGGTGGCGAAGTTCAGTCTCGCTCTTCTACGGTGCCACACGTAGTCTGCCATTGTCTTACGGGTTTGTGCGAGGAAGGATTTGGGGATGTGTATTGGTAGGGTTTGCAAGAGGTATAAGAGACGTGGGAGTATATTCATTTTGAGTACACTGATCCTCCCTAGCCATGTGATGTGGGGAAGGTGCCAAGAGTCCAAGTCCTTTTTGATCTGGTCGAGGAGGGGAGGGAAGTTGATGCGAAAGGTGTCCATGAGGTCCGCCGACAGCCAGGTCCCCAGGTATTTGATCGCCTCTGTGCACCAGTGGAAGGGGAAGTCATTCTGTAGCCTGGTCACCAGCGTTTAGGGGCATCCCACTTTGAGGATTTCAGATTTTGTGAAGTTAATTTTTAAGTTCGACAATGTGCCGTATATGTCGAATTGCTGCACCAGTTCTCTGAGGGAGTGTGCTGGGTTGGTTATAGTGAACAGGAGGTCATCCGCATATGCGGAGACTTTGCTGACTCCCCAGATGCCTCTGATTCCTGAGATGTAGGGTTGAGTTCTAACGGCGCTGAGAAACGACTCCAGGCTGTTGACAAAGAGCAGGGGCGACAGTGGGCAGCCCTGTCTCGTGCCGTTTTTAATCTCAAATGGATCTGAGAGGATTCCGTTTACTTGTACTCGGGCAGTCGGGTTGGTGTATAGGGCCGATATCCATGCCATCATGTGCGGTCCCATCCCAAGGTGCTCCAGTGTGGACAGCAGGAAGGACCAGTCGACCCTGTCGAATGCCTGTCTGTTGAGACCAGTAGGGCGGGAGAGGGCTCCTGTCTTGCCACGTGGATCAGATTGAGTGCCTTGATAGTGTTGTCCCTGGCCTCTCGTCCCTCTACGAATCCCACCTGGTCGGGGTGGATGAAGTCTGGCAGTAGCGGTTGGATGCGTAGGGCCAGGATCTTGGCAAACAATTTGAGATCAGTGTTCCGCAGGGAGATCGGTTGATAGCTAGCACATGAGGACGGATCCTTCCCTTCTTTTGATATTATCACGACATGGGCTTGAAGCGAGTTGGGGTCTAGTGAGCCTCCGTTTTGGATGGAGTTATAGAGGGTAAGCAAGTGTGGGGTGAGAACGTCTGCGAACATCTTGTAGTATTTCGCCGTGTATCCGTCCGGTCCCGGGCTCTTTCCCTGTTTGGCTTTTTTAATGGCTGAGCATAATTCTTCGCTCATGATGTCTTCCTCTAGGGCGGATATGGTTCGCGGCGGGAGCTTAGATGTCACATTTTGCGTGATATATGCTTTCTGGCGTGCTATGAAGGTCTCTTCTGCTACGGTCTCGCGTGCGGGGTTCGGGGGCAGGCTATAAAGTGAGGAGTAATATTGTCTGAATCCCTCCGCTATAGCTTACGGTGTAAGCAGGGATTTTCCCATCAGGGAGATCCATTGGACATGGCTCTTTTGCCTCCGTGCTCTCAGCGCCCTTGCGAGCAATTTGCCGCTCTTGTTCCCGAATTCATAGAAAGTTTTCTTTGCGAGTTGGAACTGGAATTGAATCTTTAATGTGAGGCGTGCGTTGAGTTCCGCTTTGGCTTCCAGAAGTTGTTTGTAGGTAGTGTCGTCAAGGGTGCGCTTGTGTCGCGCTTCCAGTTGGGTCACCTGGTCGACGAGCTGTGTGATTTCTTGTGCTCGCTGTTTTTTCAGGCGGGTGCCGTGTTTAATGAGAATTCCTCTGATAACGCATTTGTGCGCTTCCCAGATGGTGGGCGGTGTGCAGTCAGGTGGCTTGTTGGTGAGGAAGTAGTGCTCTAAGGCGGTGCGTATTTCTGTTTGTATTAGTGGGTCCTCCAAGAGTGATTTGTTTAGTTTCCACGTCCATTGCAATCTGTAGGGCCTGGGATTTTCGATGGTAAGGATCACTGGTGCGTGGTCTGACCAGGTCATGGGCGCTATGCGGGCAGATATCATTGTGTCTAGGTCTCTGTGTTGAGTGAAGAAGTAGTCTATTCTCGAGGATCTGTGTGGTGTCGAATAGTAAGTGTAGTCCCTGTCCGCATGGTGGAGAATGCGCCAGCAATCTGCGAGTTGGTGGTCTGAGAGAAGAGTCCTCATGCCCCGAAGGACATGGTCCGGTATCGTGGAGGTGCCTTTTGATGTGTCCGTTCTGGGGTCCAGGGGGGCATTGAAGTCCCCTCCGATTATGATGGTTCCTTCTCCAAATGTTTCCAGGGTTCTCAGGGCGGATGACAGCAACTGCTTCTGGCCCTTGTTCGGGAGGTATAAGTTCGCCAGGGTGATTCTGGAGTCGCCGATTTTCCCTTTAAGAAAAAGGTATCTGCCTTCTGCGTCCTTTATCTCCGCTTCCAGTTGGAACTGAGTGTCCGCCGAGTGCAGTATGGCCACTCCCTTGGATTTGTTTAAGGGGTTGTGTGCGAAGTGCCCGGTGGGGTAGTATCTGTTGGAGAATTTAGGAGCCTGGGGTGCGTGGAAGTGGGTTTCCTGGAAGAAGGTGATCGATACCCCTAGTGCTTTGATCTCACGCAGGGCTCTGGCCCGTTTGTGTGGGGAGTTGAGGCCCCTCGCATTGATCGTGTAGAGGTTGATGGTGTTGCTATCGCTGGGGGCGTGGGGAGCGGGGGGGGCGATCCCATGTCACCAGGTTCCCCTCGGGCCCGAATTAGACGCTGTTGTGGGAGAGGAGGGTAGGGGACAGTGGAGTGAAGTTTGTGGGGCAGTGAGTGTGGTTGAGTCGCGGAGGCGACAGTAGTTAGGGGTAATGTGCCGCTGGAAGGTGGAAGTCTAGGTACGTCGTCCTGTATGTCCCCCTCACAGGTTGTTGGCAGTGAACCCGTGGGGTTGGTGGTGTCGGGGGAGTGCCGGTCACCTACTAGTGACTTCTCGATGGGCGGTGAGTCACAGTCGGTCCTCATCCGTCTCCTGCTGCCCAGTAGCTCTGCGGTGTAAGGTAATGTGGCACCCATGAAGGGTAGGACCGTAATAAGGAACAAAATAAATAAATAAAAAAAAAAACAAAAAAAAAAACGGTCTGTGTAGCGTGGGAGCGGGCGTCCGTTTTGGCCCCTTCATGGTTCGTACCGTGGGGTGAGCGAGGTGAGAGTTGAGCGGGGCAAAGGGGGAACATCATGATATGACAGTATAACATATAACATTAGCATTAGCGAGAAGAACTTGGGTAACATTTCAAACAATTCAGACATTTTAAACGGTTTGAACATGCCTATGTGGTGTGAGGGCCCTGCAGTGTCGGTCGACAAGAGTGTGCGTCGTGTGGAACACACCTGGCCTGAAGGTAACCAGTCAGGTATGAGAGAGGAGAAGGGGGGAAGAGAAGGGGGAAGGGAAAGAGAAGAAAAAATCATATATGTATATTTGTCTTTCTTTTTTCTCGTCTCTGTGTTAGCTTAGGCTGTCCCGTGTAGTTAGAGGTGTGTCTTAAGTCAGCGTGCCCATCCCTTGTTTGTTTTTGTGTGGGAGTCAAGAAGTCTCAAGCATGGTCAGGGGACCGCTGCTATGTGTGGTCAATCCTGGTAATATGTGACTAAATGTTTCTGCATGATCTGTCTGCCCCCCTGACGTCGGCTCAGTCGCCCGTCATGGTACGGTGATGTTCCGGTCGTCTGGAGGTCCCGTCAGGCAGGGCTCGGTGCGTTTTAGCGGTTAACAATCCTTGAGCTATTGTAAGGGCATATGTTACATTTACAATAAAGTACATGGTATAAGACACAGATAAATATCATTAGCAGTTTAACACTGTGACCATTGTGAAGCAGGGTCCTGGTGTCCCGTCCCTCTGGTGTCAGCGCCCCTATGTTTTAGTGGAAGTGTGGAGAGTGGCTATGTGTCGTGCTGGTGTAAGCCTATGTATCGAAGCGTGAGTTGGTTGTTGTCTCTGTGTGCGCTGTCTCATGGGGTGTGTGCGGCTGGTGGTGTGTCTGTAGTGGTTACGGTCCCCTGAGTTATACTTGCACAGTTGGTCACTTTCCCCCACAGCAGTCTCCTGGTGGGCTTTCAAAGCGATGTTAAAGCAGCAGTTTGCGGGAGGATAGCTCCAATGTGAGGTTGGAGCGTAGTCGCCGGGCGTTTGTGCCCTAGCCCACCATGGGGAGCGTGGGCAGTGCCGGGCAAGTCGTGGGCAGGGTGGTGGATCGTCTAGGGGTGCTCGGTGTAGTGTGTCGGAGGCCTGAGTTGCAGGGCCCATTTAGCCAGCTGGAGAATCCTCGGGACTGTCCAGGGTAGGTGGGGGAACAGGGTGATGTCCAATAGTGCGAGGCTGTGGGGTGCAGGTGCAAGCAGTCCCTGGGTGGGTGGGCGGTATCCGAGAAATCTTGTAGTAAAAGCGAGAAAAAAATGAAAAAGTTTGGGGGTGGGGAGGGTCACCTTATGTCCATCAGAGGCAGGTAGGTAGGGCCCTTTGATGTGCAGATCAGAGATAGGCATTGAGTGGTAGAGAGTAGGCAGTACCCTCTTTATTCCTCAGGTTCTGCTTGCTGGGGAGGGGTGTAGTTGGTGTCTGGGCCTTGTTGGATGTTGCGGCGAACTGGTCTTCCTGCGGAGCGTTCATTCACCGGGCAGTTGGTCCAGTCCGGGATGGGGATTTGTGGGAGGTCAAGGACCTCTTGAAAGGCCTGGATGTCTTGCGGTGTTCGGATTGTGGCTTCAGAGTTGCCCCGTCGGGCTGTGAGGGCAAAGGGGAATTGCCATCGATATCGAATTTGGGCCTCTTGCAGCGTGGCAGTTATGGGCCTCAGTGCCCTTCGGGCCTGTAGGGTGAGGTGGGAGAGGTCATTGTATAGCTCGACCACCTGTCCCTCGTGCCTCCAGGATCGTTCTGCGCGGGCTTTCCTCATAATGTCTTCCTTTAATTGGAAGTCTGGTATATAGCAGATTATGTCCCTGGGAGGGGCGCTCGGGGGTGGTTTGGGCCTCAGTGCCCTATGAGCCCTGTCTATAGGGATGCGGGCTTCCCTAGGCCGGCCTAGGATGCGATTGAAAAGTGGTATCAGGAGGGCCCTAGTATCTTCTGGGTTCTCTGATTCCCTGCAGCCCCTTACCCTGATGTTGTGCCTTCTGCAGCGGTTATCCAGGTCCTCAACGTGGAGACGCAGGTCCTGTATCTGCTTGGCTTGTGCTGTAGTGGTCGTAATTGCAGGCCAGTGCAGGTCGGGGCCCTGGGATTCGAGGGTCTGCACCCTTGCCTCTAGCGCTGTAAGGGAGGTGCCGAGGGCCGAGATCTCAGTGCGCAGTGTGGACTTAACCTCCTCAAGGAGGGATTGAAAATCCTCCTTCTTTGGAAGGGATGTGAAAAGGGCATACCACTCCGGTGCTGGTGCGACCGGCATACTGCCTCTTGTGCTGGGGCCGTCTTCCGACATCAGGGAGCCTGGTGAGGAGGGCGCCATATTGGAGGCCTCATCCTGTGAGAGGAAGTCACCCGGAGTGTGGAGGTAACTTCTGATCAAGGGGTGCGGGTTGTTCCCTTGCGTTCTTGGAGTGGAGGGGGTCATTTGGGCTCGTCTGGTGCGTCCCATGGGTGCCAGATTGTGCGAGTTCGTCGTGCTTTTGTGCAGGCAGGAGCGGAGCGCGAGGATTAGGCGGCCATTCTCGTCCGGCACCAAGCCACGCCCCCTCCCTTTAACATTTCAAACTAACTTTAATTTGTGTTTTTCGATGTAGATCCACAAAATGAAAAATGATTTATTTTTTATTTTATACTATTTAAAATAATCACTAGGAACCAGGTTAGTGTGCGTACTTTAGTGACGTCATGGATTCAACCTATTAGTTGTGCATCCATAAGCTTTTTAGTTAACTGCGTTACATCTAAATTTACCACCTTAGAGGGAAAATTTTTTAAAAAAAGAGACATTATATTCATGTGCTATGTGTGAGACCTGCGACTGCCTGGTAAAAGGGGCATGTCATTTTGATTTATAGGGACAATTCCCTGGAGTTCCCAGAAGTTGAACACAGGGGAACAAACCAAGGACGGTGGAACAGGACCGATCTGGTGCAGCATGACCTGAACTAAAAATTAAATTTGCCAAATACATGTCAAAATAACCAAACTGACTCCCTGTGATGACTGACCTGGTCGCAGATCCCTTGGGGTTATCTCCTTCTACCCTCCCCCACCCCCCCCGACCGACGGGGGTCATCTCGGTCTGCACCAAGCGACAGGAGGGAAAGCCACAAGTTGAACCCACAGCTCGACGAACCGCAGCACAAGGGCAGCCGTGCACATGGCGCACACCCAAAATGGCGCCGACAAGCACACCATGCAAGCAAAACTGCATAAGAGAAACGGACATCCACAGCGACGCATAGAAGCTGCTTTTGCCTGATTCTGGCACAAGTTAAACGAACAACTGCAAGCACCTCAGACAACCCAACAAACCCTAACAGGCAGGATTAAACATAATCGTGCCCACAGGGAAAAGGAAATGGTACCACCGCATAGGCAGACAGAGCACAAGAATGGAGCTGGGAACGGGGGGAAGAGGCGCTCCACTCCGGGCAAAGCAACTACCCCAAAGCGTGCCATGGAAGCACACAGCCCGCCCAGGCTGAGGGCCATGAGGAAATCACCTCCGCAGCATCAACCACCCTGCAGGAATGCCCGCTGCAGTTGGCGAAGGTACACCGGCTCCACCTGCACCTGACATGGGAATGCCTTGATGAGCCCTTGAGTCAGTGGTCTTAAGATGCCACCCTCCATAAGGACCTGGGGCTGGAGGGGGACCTCGCCCCGCAACTGCCGCACTGACACCTTCTACTTTCCCACCCCTGATGACAACTTGCCACGAACAGGCATGGGTTGAAAGGGACTGAATGCGGACATGCAGAACTCTTTAACTTTTTCCTTTCATTTTCTTTTATTGCTTAATCTTTGCCCAATGAAACGTTATCCCCCTAATTGCTGTAAGTAATGACTAACTGTTTTGCTTATTATGTCGCATAGCATCCACACTATGCAATCTACCATGTAATCTAGACGGCTACCCGTCTGATGACTAAGCCCAGGGCACATTAGACCGACCTGCCAATTGAGAATAGCGTACTTTACCCCACTCTGGCCCACCACAGCTGCCTAACCTGATAGCTCTAATCTAGTGCACATCAGAGCAAAACTAGCAAATAGTCATATATAGCAGACCCTGTATAGCCTTACCTCACTAAGCACAGTGTCCTGTTAAATGCAAGTGTTACAAGCTGATTACTCTGTGGATACCTTACACTCGACTGTACCTACCACTCATATTTACACCACACCTACTGATACCGGAGAAACTGACGGAAGCCAAGCACAGAGAGATGGACACAGGTTTCTTCAGGAAGGAAGAGATTCTTTATTGGATCACCGATCGGGACTCAGAGGGACTAGCGTCACCAAAATACAGCAAATTCTGAGCCCCGGACAATAGTGCAGGCTCCTTATATAGGCATATAACTCCTCCCATATTAAGCTCCACCCGCACATTCCCTTGACCAATCAACACAAATAAGAATTAACTTCCTGTTTGACCGCATGGCTTGTCCAGCACAATGGAGGAGGGGGAATACTATATCCTGTATTCTTGCACATGCTCCGTACACTACTGATCGTATCTTGCCTCGTGCAACCAACTGATCGATACGTCAGCATATGCACGTACACATGCCACGTGGTAATCTCGGCCTACTAAATTTATTTTTACCGAGATTCCACCACATTCCCCCCTTTGATGCCTCTTGATATTTTACAATTACTTGAGGCATCACATAACCTTAGTTTGCTTACACCGCAAGTTACCTTGAACCAGACCAGACTTATCTTATGATGTGAATCTTCAACATTCATCTTCTTGCATTGGTTCTCCCTGATCTAGAGCCCTATATTTATATATCGCCATTATCTGTGCAGCAGCCTTCCTCTCTGCTATACTTCCTATCAGGCTTTGCACAGACCTAACTACTAAGGGGATAAGACACGGTAGGAGTAGACACAACAGTAAAATCAATAGGACTCCTAGCCCTCCAAACCACTCATACCAGCTACCAAACCAACTACTTGGATTATACCCTTTCCATACCTGAGTAGGCACATGCGCTAGTTTAACCATATGGCTAGTAAGCTCAGCTATTGCTTGCCCTTCATCATCTATTTGAAGACAGCAATTGCTTAGGTTAAACTTCCCACATACACCTCCCTCTACTGCCAAAAGGTAATCCAAGGCTAATCTATTCTGGTATACTGCTGTCCTCATCCTGGTATTATGTTTCACTAGAAGATTGAGCGCTTGTGATGTCTCATTTGTGATAATCTCAACCACCGCCTGTAATCTTATAATACGGTTGAGCATATAAATAGGGGTTCTATAACCAAAGGTACCATCCTCAGCCCACGTGGCTGGCCCATAATAATCTATGATACGCTGGGGAGGCCATTCATTATCTTCCCAGGTACCTATCTCTAAGGGCCCCCTTTTCTTCCTATGATTCACATCATACACTTTAACACCTAAAGTCTCACCTGTTTCAATCGGTAACAAGAAGAAGGATGGTTTGAGCATACCCAACACACATGCCCCTTCCCAGTCCTGTGGCAGCTCCGAATAGGCTTTCTTACCACAGATCCAGTACAAATTTGCTGGGGCTCTCCAGGTAGATGTGATGGATAAATCAAACCACACATCCTTTAAATTGGCGTATCTAGCAAACGGGTTAGATGGTTCTGAGACATTTGAAGCCGACCACCAAGTTGTATTCTTTGTATCATCATCATAAGCTTTTTGCCCTAGACAAGTTAATTCTCCTACAGAAGTATTATACATTATTCCTTTCCTTGCTATGCAAACATAACCTATGATGGAGGTCTTTAATCTCCACTCAGATTTACCTCTAACACTCAAATGATAATCAGCTTGTGCAGATATTAGTTGGTCAACTGCCTCAGAACCGGACATTACCTCCTTTGCTTCCCAAGGCCATTGGTCTCCCATGTTAGTACCTCCACACACATAGCAGTTGGTAACATTAAGACTACCGGCAATACTTTCGGCTAAATCTATGAACAGGTTCTTAGCGCTATGGGGGATCTTATTATCTATACTCATCTCTTCATAAAAGGAATGGTATACTTGATGAGTCTGGGAGGATACCGTATCAGTCTCTATTCCTATAAACAATAATGTCCCAGGATCTAAACCCGTCCCGTATATCTGAAACCCAAATAAATTTCCATACTTATCTAGGAACTTGTCGGGGTTATTAATAAGTATATGGACTGGGTTGCATTCCATAGACTTACAATATGGGCTAGTCGGCAACTTAGTCACTATCATGTCTTTATCTACTGTCTGTCCCCAAGTCGCCCACCCCACACAAGACCAATATGGGCAAAAGTTATAGTCTTTATTTGGGCATCTAGGACTCACATATTTATTTTTACTACTGGGACAAATATATTTATCGTTAGATCCATACGTCCTCTCCCATCTAAGATCCCCACATACATTCCACGGTTTTCTACCACTTGATATCGCTTTACACGCATCAAATAGCAGAACACCCGAAGAATGTACGGATTCTAACACCGTCTTATTAATTAGGGTCCCCTGAGGATCTCCATTCCTGAGAGTCAACCAAATTGTACGAGGTTGATACTCCGGACTGAAGCACTTAGGTTCTCCTATTCCTAAATGGCACACACTATAGTCTATATTTAGGTATCTACATCTTGATACCTCTCCTTTACACTCGTATTGTGAATGCCAAATTAGGGTTTGGGAAATATGGTTACCTGTTCTCGTAGTCTTAATGCATACCTCACAGCTAGGAGTGTCGGTACCTCTACCTTCCTGAATATAAAAACACATGTAAATAAACACAATCAAGAGCACATCTTTCGCCGTCATCCTCAGTCTTCGTCCGTGCGATGGAACCTCAGCTTCCAGGATGTGAGGGCTGCAGGGAATGGAGTTCTGCTCGTCTTCACAGGTGTCCCTTCGGGACTTTCCTGGCTTATACACTATGTGATGGTAAGAGGACAGGCTTTATTATGGCCTTCTCACTTACACCTGTAACAATAAAATTTGTAATCCACAATAATTCCTCGTTACTCCGACTGAGTAGTGCGTTTCAACCGGATCTTGCAGGGATTCTCTGGATCTGCTGTAACTTGCCAAGAATCGACTGCTGCTGGTTTAACCCTGGAGTGATGTATCCACGGAGTCACTTCTGCTACTTTTATCGCTGTAGGGGTAGACAAAAGAACAACATAAGGACCTCTCCACTTGGGCCCTAACGGTACATTATTCCACTCTTTAATCCACACTTGGTCTCCTGGATGATAATTATGAACAGGGGGATAAATATTCACAGGTAATCTATCTTGTACCCATTTCTGTACCTCCTCCATAGTCTTACCCAACTCTACAACCTGCTGCCGGGTAATTCCTTCTCCCAACTGACTCAAATCCCCCCTTAAGTTACCAAGTACGGGAGGTGGTCGCCCATACATAATTTCAAAAGGAGAGAGACCCATCCTTCTGGTAGGGGTACTGCGGATTCGCAATAGAGCTATAGGTAAGAGAACGTTCCACTTAAGTTGGGTTTCCTGACACATTTTAGCCAACTGGTTCTTAATAGTTCTATTCATTCTCTCTACCTTACCAGAACTCTGGGGTCTATATGCAGTATGAAGCCTCCACTTTATACCAAGCATATGAGTCAGTTGTTGTAGGCACTGGTGAACAAAAGCTGGACCATTGTCCGATCCTATAGAACAGGGTAGTCCATATCGGGGTATTATTTCTCGTAGCAGGAATCTCACAACTTCTCCTGCTTTCTCTGTACGAGTAGGACATGCTTCTACCCAGCCTGAATAGGTGCACACAATTACCAGCAGGTAACGATGTCCACCCGATTTAGGCATCACTGTAAAGTCTATTTGTAGATCGGACATGGGGAGTCCCCCCATAAACTGGACTCCTGGTGGCTTTACTGGTCCTTGTCTTGCATTATTCTTAGCACACGTTACACATCTGCGTACAATGGCCTGAGTCAAGTTAGACAATCTTGGTATGTAGAAATGTTTCCGGAGAGATTCTTCAGTACTGTCTCTCCCAGAATGTGTCCCGTTATGATAATTTTGGACAATTTCTACCGCTAGCGATGCTGGTATAACTATTCTCCCATCTTCTAGCTGATACCACTTGTTCTCCAAATACTTTCCCGGTTCAGTCTTTAACCACTCCTCTTCTTGAGTTGTATAAACTGGAGTCCATTGAGACAGTGGGGTTGGTATTAGAGCAGCTATATGCCCCACATACTCTTGTCTTCCTGATTCAGCAGCACGCTTAGCTGCACTATCTGCCATCCGATTTCCCTTGGTTACATCACCATCTCCTCTCAGATGCGCTCGACAATGTATGATACCGACTTCTTTCGGCTCCCACACTGCTTCCAATAGTTGTAGGATTTCAGCTGCGTATTTGATTTCTTTGCCTTCTGAATTCAGTAGTCCTCTTTCTTTATACAGAGCTCCGTGGGCATGAGTGGTTAAAAACGCATACTTAGAGTCCGTATAGATATTTACTCTTAAACCTTCAGCCAATTGTAACGCTCGTGTTAGTGCTATTAATTCTGCCTTTTGTGCCGATGTTCCTTTCGCCAGTGGCCGGGCTTCTATCACCTTGTCTATTGTTGTTACTGCATATCCTGCATAGCGGATCCCTTCTTTCACATAACTACTGCCGTCGGTATAATATTGAACATCGGGGTTCTGGATGGGAAAATCACGAAGATCTGGTCTACTTGAGAATACTTCATCCATTACTTCCAAACAATCATGTTGACTTTCAGTAGGTTGTGGCAAAAGGGTAGCTGGATTTAAGGTGTTTACAGTCTCTAAATGCACTCTTGGGTTTTCACACAACATTGCTTGATACTTGGTCATACGGCTGTTACTAAACCAATGATTTCCTTTGTAATCCAACAACGTCTGTACTGCATGTGGGACTCGTACATAAAGTTCTTGACCCAGAGTGAGTTTATCGGCTTCAGCTACTAGCAGGGCGGCTGCAGCTACGGCTCTTAGACAAGGTGGAAGTCCGCTGGCCACTGCATCCAATTGCTTAGACATGTAGGCAACAGGTCTTTGCCATGATCCCAAGTACTGTGTCAATACTCCCACAGCCATTCTTCTTTGCTCGTGTACATATAAGTAGAATGGTCGTGTGTGATCAGGTAGACCTAATGCTGGGGCACTCATCAAAGCCTTCTTCACATCTTCAAATGCCGTTTGCTGTTCTTGGGTCCATAAGAAGGGGTCGTGCTCTGTACCTTTGATGGCTGCGTACAGAGGTTTTGCTAGTATCGCATAGCTGGGAATCCATATCCTACAGAAGCCTGCTGCCCCCAAGAATTCTCGCACTTGTCTTCTATTCTTGGGTATTGGTATTTGGCAGACAGCTTCTTTTCTCTCTGGCCCCATAATTCTTTGACCTTCAGAGATATGGAATCCCAGATACTTGACAGTTGGCAAACACAACTGAGCCTTCTTTCTGGACACCTTGTATCCTGCCTTCCAGAGAATATGTAGTAGATCGTGCGTTGCTTGCTGACATTTTTCTTTTGTAACTGCTGCTATCAACAAGTCATCTACATATTGTAACAAGACACACTCTCCTGGGATGGACTCGAAATCCAGTAGATCTTGACTTAGGGCTGAACCAAATAGGGTAGGTGAATTTTTAAACCCTTGGGGCAGTCTTGTCCAAGTCATTTGGCGTTTTGAGCCCGTTACAGCGTTCTCCCATTGGAAAGCGAAAATACATTGACTTTCTGCGGCAATTCGGAGGCAAAAGAAGGCATCTTTGAGATCTAAGACTGTGAAGTAAGTAGCCCCGCCCGGAATTAAAGCAAGCAGGTTATATGGATTGGGTACAACTGGATGTATGCTAACAACCGCATCATTGACTGCTCTTAAGTCCTGTACAGGTCGATACTCATCTGTACCGGGCTTTTGAACAGGCAGCAATGGGGTGTTCCAGGGGGAAGTACAGAATTTTAGGATACCATACCGTATGAACTTATCCAGATAGGATTGGATGTTCTTCTTAGCCTTCTGTGGGATGTGGTATTGTCTTAGGCTTACTGGATAAACCCCAAGTTTCAGTTCAATTTTTATTGGTGGAATATTGCGGGCCAGTCCTGGTGGGTTGTTCTCTGCCCAAACTCCTGGTATGTTAAATAATGTCTCATCACTCCTAGGGTTTTGGCTAGTCAACACTGTATAAAGTCGCCACTCTTCTTCCTTTGGTACGGATAAAGTCATAATACCTGAAGGTCCATTAAACTTTAAAGATGTTGTTCCATTTGGTAGGAACGTAATCTGCGCTTGTAATTTTGATAGCATATCACGTCCCAGCAATTGGACTGGACATTCAGGCATATAAAGGAATTGGTGTTTTACTACGTGGCCTCCCAATGTACAGAGTCGACTTTTAAGAACCGGTTTTTCAGCACTTCTTCCAGTTGCTCCTATCACAGTAATAGTCCTTCCAGATGGAGGAGCAACTAGATTAGTCACCACTGAATGTTCGGCACCAGTGTCGATCATAAACGCACTCCTTTTCCCCCCTATTGATACATCGACCATAGGCTCCGCTCGACCAAGGGGGATGGAGCCCGGTCGGTATCAATAGTCCTCCATGAACGTGTCAGCCAATCCTACGAAGTCCCTACATTCTCTATCGCGGGACCTTTGCGCTGCTGGAATATATCTATCTTCCCTAACACTTCCTCTGTTCCCATTACTCCCTCTATAACCATTACTCCCTCCGGGGCCTCCTCTACCTCTCGCTCTGCCTCTAAAATTTCCATAACCTGTCCTAGGTCTGTCTTTCTCAGACTGTTCTCTTCGCGGACACTCATTTCTCCAATGCCCTTCTTCCCTACAGTAAGCGCACTGATTTCTACTTAGAGGTTCCTCATTCCACTTACTATCGCCTCTATCTGGGCCCCGTCTATCTACGCCTGCGATCGCTACCGCTAGCATATCAGCCTTTTTACGCATCTTGCGCTCCTCCTCTTTCTTACTTTCTGTATCCCTGTTCATATAGACCTTATTTGCTACCTCCATTAGTTGGGTGATGGACATACCTGCAAACCCTTCTAACTTTTGTAGCTTGCGCTTAATATCTCCGTATGCTTGGCTGACAAAGGCGGAGTTAACCATTCGGGAATTGTCTGCGTCTTCCGGATTAAAGGGGGTATACAAGCGGTATGCCTCCAATAATCGGTCATAAAAGACACTGGGTGCTTCATCGCTTTTCTGAATCACCTCAACTGTCTTCGACATGTTAATGGCTTTCTTTCCTCCTGCTTTCATGCCAGCAATTATAGCGTCTCTATAGGCTCTGAGTTGAACCATATCAGCACCATTTACGTTCCAATCGGGATCGGTATTGGGATAGTGTGTTGCGGCCCATGCTGCTGGATTAGCTTGGTTCAAAGCACGGGCTCTATCTTCTAATGCTTTAATGGCTGCTTGATTTATTCTTGTCCTTTCCTCATTGTTAAATAAAGTCATTAGTAACTGCTGGCAATCAGCCCATGTCGGATTATGCGTCTGTACTATTGAGGTGAACAGATCAGTCATGGCTTGTGGTTTCTCAGTATACGAGGAATTATGGGTCTTCCAGTTTAAAAGGTCGGTAGTGGTAAATGGGACATATACGAAGACTGGGTCAGCGTGTGCCATTTGTCCTGCGGCATCGATATAAGCTGACCCGGGATTTAAGCGAAGAGGCATCTGATAGTGCTTTAATTGTTGGGCACCAGTCAACTGTCGGGTTTGGATGGGGCTACGTAGGGAAGCGTCAGTCATGGTTTCCGGTCGGGGAGAGATAGGGTATGGGGATGTGGGAGGTTGGTTTTGGGAAAAGGTCGTAAATAGAACACTTCGAGCCGAGCTAGATGAAGCTTGACCGGAAGTCTGAAGTGGCGCCAAATCAGGATATTCGTTTCTAATGGGGGTGGGTTCTGGTTCCGGAAGGGGAGATTTAGTACGAGGGGGGGTGGATCCTGTACTGGAGGAGGAAGCGGAAGTGGATGAGGGTAATGAGGGGAGGGGTGCAGGACTTCCTGCGTTTGCGTCACTTCCTCTTAACGGAAAGTAAGGGGGCGGCAAAGGGATCTCGGACTCAGGGGGCGTGTCCAAAATGGGCCTAACACCAGTCCTAGTGGACGAACAAGTCCTAGCTACCATGAGGCGACACTGCTCCTCGTGGCATGTCTGGAGCCATTTTGGCGAGTCATTTACGGCCTGTCTCCAACAGTCAATATAAGGAAACTGGCCGTAAAGTTCAGGCCTACCTGATACAGCCACGTGTAAGCGCTGTACCAGAGTTAGATCCAAACTGCCACGTGGCGGCCATGCCGCAACCAAAGTAGGCCACTCCCTAGTGCACAAAGTAACTAAACGCACAGAAGACATCTTAACCCCAAAATCACAGGTTTTGAATCCCTTTTTAAAATTCTTAACCATACATTCTAAGGGATCCGGAATCGTTGACTGCGACGCACCCATTTTTAACACTGGAACGTCGTCGACAACGATTACTATACACACGTACTATTCAACAGTCACACCCGTTTCCTCTGGCAACAGCACCACGTGGTACGGTTACCAAGTGAAACGTACACAATAACAATAAACACTCAGGGAATTCCCGTACACACACAGCTGCTACACCAGTCACTATATAATCAATATTATGCCCTTTGGCGTAACTATACAGTCACCCACGCTATAATTCTCTATATACGAATTACCCGTCTATAACACACCCCAGTAACATCGTCTTTTACAAATAGCGGTTACAGTACGGTTAGCACAGGTCAAGGCACAAGTTAAGGTCACAATACAATTATTAGTGGTTATGGTGTTAAACATGCAATGGACGACAATGATTAGTACTTATTATACAATGTCAGTAAATATACAGGGTTATGGTACCATGCACTATAATACAGCAACACACTATTAACACTCTCGCTAGACGGCTGAGCTCGCGCTATCTAACAAGATATACACTTTACTAAAACAATCGTTAACACATTTACAATTCCCAACTAAACTATTGGCCAGTACCTTGAATGGACTACCTAAAAACAATCTACATACGTTTTGGTTAGCCACACTGCCCAATCACCACATATATAGCGAGCTAGAGGACCGAATTTACACAGACGCCTCTTAGTCGCACTATACAACGAGCTAGAGGACCGAATTTACACAGACGCCTCTTAGTCGTACTATCAAAAGTCTAGTGGGTTCCAAATTTACACGCCTTCCCACTTAGCCCAGATAGGATGAGAACTAGCGAACCGAATTTACACAGACGCCGCTTAGTCTCCCGGTCCCTCCGACCTAGCGAACAAAATATACACCCTAGAACGCTAGTCTAGACAAGACACCGGTGTCCGGCTAGGGCTTATTTTACACCAGAGCGCCCTGCCTGACTAACAGAATCAAACGGTCTGACTAAAGAGCGTTCGATCGAGCGGTGCGCCTTCGCTCCTTCCCTCCGACAGAGGGGGCAGATACAGATTCAAAAACCCCTTTGGGCCTACCGCACAATCGGTATACCCCTAGCGGGTCCTGCCGTCTAAAACAGCAGTTGTCTTACCTCCTCGTTCCTGAACCTGAGTTCACACTCATCGACGGGGACACCCCAGCACTTCTCACGTAGAGGCCGATGATCTCCTGGACAACAGACCAGTGGCGCCGAGACGAAGGGAGGTCCACGCAGAAGTTCAGGGGTGCAGCCGTAGAGAACGTGGGCAAAGATAGACCGTCTCACGCCTCTGCCTCTCAGCTACCGTTGAACGATGAGCTTCCCGGCCAATGCACCAAATGATACCGGAGAAACTGACGGAAGCCAAGCACAGAGAGATGGACACAGGTTTCTTCAGGAAGGAAGAGATTCTTTATTGGATCACCGATCGGGACTCAGAGGGACTAGCGTCACCAAAATACAGCAAATTCTGAGCCCCGGACAATAGTGCAGGCTCCTTATATAGGCATATAACTCCTCCCATATTAAGCTCCACCCGCACATTCCCTTGACCAATCAACACAAATAAGAATTAACTTCCTGTTTGACCGCATGGCTTGTCCAGCACAATGGAGGAGGGGGAATACTATATCCTGTATTCTTGCACATGCTCCGTACACTACTGATCGTATCTTGCCTCGTGCAACCAACTGATCGATACGTCAGCATATGCACGTACACATGCCACGTGGTAATCTCGGCCTACTAAATTTATTTTTACCGAGATTCCACCACACTACGTGTTTGACCTGCGTAGTACTACACTGTTAAACTGTACATACCCAAAAAAAAAAAAAAGAGGCTGTTATAATGAGAAGTTCATGCAATATTTTTGCTATCTGTTATGCACAACTTATGTTTTATTCATGCATTACCTCCTCGCTTTCTTTTCTGTACGGATTCAGCATATGCCTCAATAAAAACAAAGATTGGAAAAAAAAAAGAAATAACCAAACTGACAATATAGAGTTAAAGATTTTTTTCCAAATACAATTTGGGCCTGAATTTTGCACGTTTGGTGTTTCGATTCTTCATAAGTCTCTTTTTAAATAAAACAAACAAAATATATATATATTTTTTTTTAGACATATAATTTTATAATCTACCCGCAATGTGTTTTCCTGAACTTTGGCCTAAATTTTGCAAATCAGTTTGTAGGTCACCAAAACGGACTGTTAAGCAAATAAATCCCCTAGTCTTCACGTCATATTACGCATACAAAATAAATGCAACAGCTTGCGGGAAATAAATAATTAAATTGCCCAGTAGTGTTCCATATGCCACAGATTATAATCCTGATTTGCTGTTTTAATGTAATCTTCTCAAAACTAGTTATGCTTAATTTGAATTAAAAAAAAGGTTAAAGCGACGACCTTCGGGGCTGGATCAAGTTCATACCGTTCTGATTAAAAATGCGGGCATAAATGATATGACTTATTTATAAGTTTATTTTATTTACAAGTGCACACAAGTATTTACAAGTGAATTTTTTTAATTCTGTTTTTAAAAAACCCAGTAAACAGGTATTATTATTCAACAAAATTAAACTTAGCTGGATTTTTATTTAAATTAAAAACTATAATATTATTAAAAATATAGACTTGAAAAAAATTTAGAAACAAAATATCACTTTTTTTATTGTAGTGATAAACATTCTTGTGCCAAGATGCATCCGATTTCCATGATCTTTAACCAGATAATGATCTGATCCACACTAAATCAAATATTTGATACCTTAATGGGGGACAAGGAGGACAATTTGGCCCGCCAGATAAAATTCAACCCAGACCATCTCATTTGTTTGGGAGAAAAGGACAACAATTTGGCACTTCATAAGGATGTTCCATGGGCACATCTTGGACAACTACTATGCACATCTGTGACATTTTATTATTTATAAAATTAGCAAACTAATACATGAAAGTGCACAAATGCAACCAAAAAGTACATGTATATGCATAACACGGTTAACCTTTGGGGAGTCACACAGAAAAGTAGCATGATATAAGTCAGAGCTCATCTTACGCATCTCGTACATTTCTGATTAGTATTTTTGAGAAGGTGCCTAATGAAATGTGAAACGTGTACGATCAGCTATACCTAAGATCGTGAAGCTTTTCTATCTCAACCTTCCCAAAAGACCTGGATCTGGTGGTACAACCACAATCTGAGACTCCTGTCCCACCACCCCATGAGAAAGTATAAATTATTTTTGTGTACTAAAGGGCAGGATATTATTATCATACTTAATATTTCTGTTTTTAATTTTATAACAAGTAGAATATGCTTTTCTGTCCTGCTCCTCTGGATTCTCTCCAAAACTCGAATCTCTCCAAAAATAGGTAAGGAGATTTCCTTGCTGGATGGAGACACTGAGTTCAAGCGTAGAGCTAAATGTGGTGTAGAGCTCTACATTTCATTTTAATTTATTTTTCAGAGTTCACAAACACACATTTGTTAAATATAGGGGATTTGTAAACATCATATTTTCACAGGCAGTCCATACAATGTTGTTTTCGAACATCGGCACCTGCATGAAGCAACAATTTAATGTGCCTCAGCATAAACAATGTACTTTTGAAAAAAAAAAAAAATACAATACATAGGCATCGTGGTAACCTTTTGACATTGATCACTAAAATAACTTCTGCTTGCCATCATCGGATAGTCATCCTTGCAGTATTTTATGTTGTCTTGACCATTTCAAAATCTGGTGGCAATCAAGGAAAGTATTAAAGGGGCAGATGGGTGAGCTGTGAAACATTTTCTTTTGATTTTAAACTCACCTTGGTAGCTCAGACACTAGTCATACAATAGAATCTTTTTCACTGTAAGGGTAAGTAATTAATTACATATTTGGTTTCATTGTGATCATCAAACATGGACAATAATTAAATACATAAAGAGAATCAACACAGTAAAGGAGGAGACTATATTTAAAAGAAGAAAAACTACCACAACAAGAGGACATAGTCTTAAATTAGAGGGGCAAAGGTTTAAAAATAATATCAGGAAGTATTACTTTACTGAGAGGGTAGTGGATGCATGGAATAGCCTTCCAGCTGAAGTGGTAACACAGTGAAGGAGTTTAAGCATGCGTGGGATAGGCATAAGGCTATCCTAACTATAAGATAAGGCCAGGCACTAATGAGAGTATTTCGAAAATTGGGCAGACTAGATGGGCCAAATGGTTCTTATCTGCCGTCACATTCTATGTTTCTATGAAATTATTCTTAGTTTGAAGGGGCTTTTGCATGCAGATCTTCATTTTCTAGACTCACATTTACATTTTTCTTGGTTTACCACTCTTATTAGGGATACCACTCGTATATGGCTTTCTTATCTCCACTTTTGACGTGGCACACTAGAAATAAACCAAGTGCAACGAAAAGCAAATAAGCATAATCCATAGAACATTGATCACAATTAAGAGTCTCAGATATGACCACTGGAGTTACAATATTCCAAATCCATTTGAGGCTTTTAGCCCAAAGCTAAACACGATGATCCCAACCTTTAAGGCAGCACCCAAGGCCCAATACCACCTCTGCATTCCCATACACCACCACCCCTAATCCTATCTGTTTTCCACTATTTTAACCCATTATTTTTCTCTAGCCCTTATCTTCCATTACAAACATTGTGACCCTCTTTTCCCTGTATTTCCTAATTTCTTGTGTGTACGTTTCCATCTCCCGTAGCCAGTCATGATCTTCACCTGATCTCCCTAATCTCCGTTCTGTCTCTCTCAATACTTGTCTCTCTAATCCCCCTTATTTTCAGCCACCCAAAGGAATCTCCTTAAGTCATCCCCTAACAACGCCTCTGATTATGAGACGAATTCTTTGAATTATTTATGGCATTGATGTGAACATGTTCTGTGTCACTGTTGTGATGGATAATGCCGTGCATGCATGAAACTTCATTATTGTAGATGATACAGAGCATAGTATTGATTGTGTAATATAAATGACTGCATTGTGTATTGAACATTAATGTTGAAACTTTGAAAGTAATCAAAAGATATTCTAATTTCAATGCAGCATCTTAAGTCTTCAATGGAACCAGAGTGGACATTTTTACTTAAAAATATATAGATTTTTTTGCATGAAGTTGTAGTTCCCAAAGCTTAGTGAATACAAATGTTACAGACAAATTCTCATTAATGTGACAATCCAGTAGTTATCCATATGTGTTCTTCTAATATGTAATGAATGCAAAAAAGGTTCATTCAGTGCTTCTGAAAGGTTCGTTGAGTACTTAAAAACAAATTGAGTTGGCATTTATTCTTTAGATGAGTTTCACCTGTTTTACATTTACTGAGTTACCATAGAGAGGTTATCATCTGGCAAGTGTTCGATGAAAGCCAAATAAACTCCACCAAGTTAAACTGCAAATACCCAATCACAAATCCTCCTAAAACATCACTGATGTGATGCCGGCCAATCATTATACGGGATAATCCGGCCATGAAGGCCCATAAAACTAACAAAATGCGTATGGGAATGGCAAGCACCAAGTGGTTGAGGAAGAACTTCGATACCATTGTGGCTCGACTTGCATGTCCAGCAGGGAAAGCATAGACATCGAGGAGCAGATAGTCCAGAACTCCAGGAGTCATATCGTATGGACCACGACGCTTCACCAGCTTCTGCAGTCCGGCTACTGTCAGGATGTCCAGGAACAAAGCTTTCAAGGAAAGATGTAGAAAATAAAGTTTTAAAGACATGCATGTATTCATGACAAGATTGTCATGTTTATTGTACTAAATATACTCTACACACAAAGTTTTGTGAAGTACAGTGTTTTCTGTTTTACGGATTGGAAATCAAAATAATTTTGGTGGAAATAACTACCTATGGTTACCTGGTAATAACCCCCCCCCTCCCCCCTCCTCCCCAATAAGGAAACTCTATGGTAGTCTCTTTAATCATGTAAGAACTCTATGGTAGTCTCTTCTTCCTGTAGGTCAATACTTTTGAAATTGGAATAAAATGTGTTTTTTTCAAATATGATCACAGCTTTTTCATTATCATTTATGAATGTATGAGAGACACCCAATGTGCAACCATATAGAAGCGCAGTGTGTGTTTTTCTTTATTTAAAGCAATTTCACTGAAGCCTGCCAGACATCAGTGTTGGGGTCGGAGCCTGGGTTGTACAACAAACTCCCAGTATAGCACCTTGAAGATGAGAAATGGAAATCAGAATTTCATGTATAATGGATTTGTGGATCAACACTCTTTCTTAATGAGAATATGTGATCTGCAGTGATATTTGAAAGACAATGGTTTATATAATATATATATATATATATATATATACCGTATATATATATATAGTACATTGATATGGGTAAGTGAGTCTGTTGTGTATATCAAATCCCATAAAGGTTGTTTTTTTTACTGCTGGGTACACACACTGTTCTAACCCTTGTGCTGGCACTTCTACTGAGCTTATCTGTTGTGATTCAGCTAAGGGAACATTTCTGGGTGTCAGCAAATTAGTCGTTCAACCCCCAAAAATAGCTCCGAATGGTGCCGTCAGTCAGGGATCACCTAATCCATCCCCTGATCTGTTGTGACCCAAATAACCAGGGACACAGAATACGCCGGGGAAACACCTGAGTCCTGGGTGAGTATATTTTATGTTGTAATTACAGGTTCAGATTAATAAAATGGGAATTTAAAGGATCATTAATCCCTGAATATATTTTGCTTTGGTGTGAAATGATATACTGAGGCATGTTTAAATCTGCTTTAATTTGCCTGTAAAGTGTTTTACTGATGCAAACCTATAAGCAAATTAATGAAAGGTAGCAGGAAGCAACGCATACAAAGAAAAAAAGGCAGACCTAGCTAAATCACATCTGTATTCTGATTGGCTGCTCAAGTTCTCAGCCAATCAGAACATTCTCAGAGGTTAAAGTAACAAGCGCCTCGGAATGCTGTGTAAAATATATGTTTCCTTTATGTGAAAAGTAAAAAAAATAGTCATGTTTCAAATTTTTTATCTGAATGTTTTTGTTTTATATAATCTAAGTTTAAATTATAGCATACTGTTATTTTTAATGGTTACGTAGATAAGGGGTAGGCAACCATAGGCACCCCAGCTGTGTGGACTACATCTCCCCTGATGCTTTGTCACTATTATGATAGTAAATGCATTATGGGCGATATAGTACACAACATCTGTACTGTCGAAGGTTGCCTACCTTTGACCTAGTGGGAGAGAGACTTGACTTGCCCATAGAGTATTCCTGAAATGGATAGGTAGAGGCAGGGGTCAAGTCCTGGGTAAAAAAGTGCAGGAACTCACCCAAGATCCACTCCCCGCCCCCCCCCCCCCCCCCCGCTCACCCCCCAAAAAATGATACACTTGTATGCAGGGGCTGAGTAAGGGCACGGGGCTGAAGAGGGGGACAGGAGTTGAGGAAGAGGGACAGGAGCTTAGGAGGGGGAGGGGGGAATGGGCTGAGGAAGGGGACATGGGCTGAGGTAAGGGATAGGGGCTGAGGTAAGGGACAGGAGCTGAGGTAAGGGACAGGAGCGGAGGAAAGGGACAGGAGCGGAGGAAAGGGACAGGAGCTGAGGAAAGGGACAGGAGCTGAGGAAAGGGACAGGAGCTGAGGAAAGGGACAGGGACTGAGGGGCGGAGGAAAGGGACAGGAACTGAGGAAAGGGACAGGAACTGAGGAAAGGGACAGGAACTGAGGAAAGGGACAGGAACTGAGGGGCTGAGGAAGGGGACAGGGGCTGACGAAGTGGGACAGGGGCGGAGGAAAGGGACAGGAGCTGAGGAAAGGGACAGGAGCTGAGGAAAGGGACAGGGACTGAGGGGCTGAGGAAAGGGCCAGGAACTGAGGAAAGGGCCAGGAACTGAGGAAAGGGCCAGGAACTGAGGAAAGGGACAGGAACTGAGGAAAGGGACAGGAACTGAGGAAAGGGACAGGAACTGAGGGGCTGAGGAGGGGGACAGGGGCTGACGAAGGGGGACAGGGGCGGAGGAAAGGGGACAGGGGCGGAGGAAGAGGGACAGGGGCTGAGGAAGAGGGACAGGGGCTGAGGAAGAGGGGCAGGGGCTGAGGAAGAGGGGCAGGGGCTTAGGAAGAGGGGCAGGGGCTGAGGAAGAGGGGCAGGGGCTGAGGAAGAGGGGCAGGGGCTGAGGAAGAGGGGCAGGGGCTGAGGAAGAGGGGCAGGGGCTGAGGAAGAGGGGCAGGGGCTGAGGAGGGGGACAGGGACTGAGGAGGGGGACAGGGACTGAGGAGGGGGACAGGGGCTGATGCTCGTATGCAGGGGCTGAGTAAGAGCACGGGGCTGAGTAAGGTGGACAGGGGCTGAGTAAGGTGGACAGGGGCTGAGTAATGTGGACAGGGGCTGAGGAGGGCGACAGGGGCTAAGTAAGGTGACAGTGCTGTGGAAAAAGGGACAGGAGCTTAGGAGGAGGGGGGGGAAGGACATGGGTTGAGGAAGGTACCATGGGCCGAGTAAGGTGGCAGGGCTGATGAAGAGGGACAGGAGCTTAGGAGGAGGGGGGGGCATGGGCTGAGGAAGGGGCCATGGGCTGAGGAAAGGGACAGGGGCTGAGGAGGGGGACAGAGGCTGAGGAGGGGGACAGAGGCTGAGGAGGGGGACAGAGGCTGAGGAGGGGGGCAGGGACTGAGGAGGGGGACAGGGACTGAGGAGGGGGACAGGGACTGAGGAGGGAGACAGGGACTGAGGAGGGGGGGCAGGGTCTTAAATAGGGGGACAGGGACTGGGGAGGGGGACAGGGCCTGAGGAGGGAGACAGGGCCTGAGGAGGGAGACATGGCCTGAGGAGGGAGACAGGGCCTGAGGAGGGGGACAGGACCTGAGGAGGGGGACAGGACCTGAGGAGGGGGACAGGACCTGAGGAGGGGGACAGGGCCTGAGGAGGGGGACAGGGCCTGAGGAGGGGGACAGGGCCTGAGGAGGGGGACAGGGACTGGGGAAAGGGACAAAAAAAAAACAAAAAAAAAAACTAAAGTGCCTTCCCCCCTCCCTGAGGCTTACCTTGGGCCAGGAGGGGTGGGACAGGATCTGGAACCTGCAGCCTGCAGTCAGTGGAGTAAGCCGGCCTCTCCTGATGATGTCAGGAGGAGGGGGCGTGGCTTCCTCTGCTCCCCAGCGGTCCTGTGAGAAGAGCAGAGAACGTCACGCCCCCTCCTACTGACATCATCAGGAGAGGCCGGACGACTCCACTGACTGCAGGGGGAGAGGGGAGTTTAAAAATCCGAGTCCCCAGTCACAGGCAGGGGATTCGGATTTGTGCTCCCCCTGCTCTGGCAGCCGCTTGTGCCAGCCCTGGGTCCTGCAGGACTAGTAATGGGAACGGCGTTCCTGCTGTGGAAAAAGTGCAGGAACGCCGTTCCCACGCGTTCCTGCAGGACTCGAGCCCTGGGTAGAGGCCACTCAGTTTACCAGTGTCAAACAAAGAGAGGGGGGGGGGGGGGGGGAGGGCTCCCTGATCTGATGTTTAAGGGACCACAGTAACCTGTTGTAGTTGTTATGTTGTCTAGAGTTTCCCAAAGACATTAAAAAACCTATAACTTATCAACAAGGCTGAACTTGATGGACGCAAGTCTCTTTTCAGCAATCTAACTATATAACAAGGGAGGGGCTCCTAATGACCATTGATGGCTAGCCTCTACCATCTCAGCTGTTGTAGACTGTTGTTTCCTGTGTTTTTCAGCCAGTCATGTATCAGAAATATGGAGAGTGGGGTTACATTAATAACTATGGGAGACTGGATAGACATATTGTCGCAATCGGAAGTGACATCACTGCATGATGTCACTTCCTGTACCACTGTTAGCTTTGCAACCAAAGTTATAATAATATAATCCACAAAAAGGCTATAAGACATGTGATACTACCAAGTAAGCAGTTAGGCTGTTTTTTTATTTATTTAGTGAGCTATATGGCCCCCAGTGTCGTATCAGGTACTCTGAATCTTTCAATTTAAGGATGCCTAAACATGGCAGCCTTCTGGGGTCTTCAAACACCTTTAATTCTTGTAAAAAAGTTATACTATAAACATGCTGCTTACCTATAAATAGATGTTAATAATTATTTAATGGAACATTAAGAAACAGCTGGTGTTGGTGTATTGCAACCAAACTCTGAAACAAAGAATTATTTTAATGGTAACTGGAGATTGTGTTTTACCTAAGCTGCTTTGGTATGAACTTTGCTAGTCAGCTATCATTTTACGGCAATTATTGCTTTTATTAAAAAACACACCCAATTCTGCCACTGTTAAACACAGGAAGTGTAAAATCTTTAGTATGGATTAAGTAAGGATTATTTCATTTTAAGTGTTTAACACAAATATATAACAAAAGTATCCTCTCTTGACACTAGGAAAAAAAATGCATATTGTAAAACCTGTTAGTTCACTAAGGAGCGAGTTGTAGAAAGATGACAACCGTGATTTAAAGCTGACTTTAATTTTTTTTAGTTTCACCAAAATGTTGCAACTTAACCGATTAGTAAAAAAAAATATTTATGTCACCTTGCAACTATTTCCTCAGTCTACTAGTGATCTGTAAGATCAATCTTACTGTTACAAATATCTATAAGGGTTAATTATACAAGAAGTGAAGAAGTGTTGGCGATATCAAACAGGGTCAGTGTAGAAATGCTTACTCCAGTTTCCCCTTTGACTAACTGGCTAGTTCCTTCCAGTGATCTATGCTTGATTTTGCTAACACTCGACCATTTTAAATGACTCAGGTGATCTGAGCATATCAAGGGAAACCAATACCAAAACTCACCTAGTAGCAGGTTTGTCAGGACCTCTTGCCCTGCCAATGTGTTACTCTTCCACAAACAAACAATAGTACCCCCAATCCAAGGGAAGCCATGGCTGGTTATTCCAATTAGCTTGACCATGGAACGAGCACTTCCCCAAGAAGATCCAGTGCTTGCACAGACACCCAACCTTTTGGACATGGCGATATCGATAGCCATGAGAGAGCTCCAGGCTATGCCTTTGAAAGACGGGTTCAACTGCATGCAGTCCTCTTCCGGGAGCTGCTGGCTTTGTCGGCGTTCCTTGGCCCCCTCAGTAGAGTTGCCAGTTTGCCCACTTTGTTTTCTGTTGGGTCCTCGGTTCTCCTGAAGTATCGGCAACGACTGACCGAGAGACATGAATTCTGGTCTAGCAAGAACATTATTCCTGTCCCGCGGTCTGACCCGACGCTGTTGTGCTGGCATTTTCGTTGAACCCACCCCTCAAAAATGCAGAGTACGGATTTCTTGCAGAGTTTTTTGGGGTGTTCTTTCGTAGAAGAGGAAAAATAGTTAATATATCCCTGTTCTAATCTTCCTGGTGTCTACAATGAGAGCATTGAATCAGAGACACCAGGCTGCTCCCAGCACACATCTCAAGAGTTATATTTAGTCGGGAATGCATATTCTATTTACTCCATGCGTCTGCTGAGCCTGACAGCTCTTGCAGTCTGCAAATCAGGTGCTCCCTGGCTGTTCGGCCACCCAATGGGGAGCCGGAGACTGAAAGAAAATAATATCAGTAACACGAGGACACAGTTGGCTGATGGGTCTATTTAAAACCTCTCTCTAGCTGTTTTGAAACAGAAAGGACTTTGGGATTTGTAGTTGTTGGGAAGTGACATTCGAGCTGTGAGTACTTCTGAGGAAGAACAGCAGCTGCACAAGCCTTGTTCCTTGCTAATATAAAACAAATGAGGCATTAAATAAAGCAGCAAGGCACATAGGAAAATAATCGTTTGCTATCTCCCTTTTCTCCCCCCCCCCCCCCTCTCCCTATATCTCCATCATTGGGGTTTATTCATTAAATGTGGCATTGTGGAGAATTGATAAGGGAATTGCAAATGTTATTCCAAAATAACTAAGCTGGAAAAATAGCTGAATTTAATATTTTTTTTAATTTCACTATTTTGGTCTTCAATTTGCAATTCATCAACTCTTTGCAATTTCCAGTTTCGTGGATAACTCCTTTCCCTCTTTAGCTATATGAATATTCATTTATGTAAGGGCAAAGGAAAAGATTTTAACCTCTTCATGTCCATTGCTAATTCCAGAGAGTGATGGTCTTGGTACAGCACTAAATTAAATAAAAATGATTAGGGACTATTATTATTAGCCCCATAGCCAGCGATTCTTGTTCTGTGAAAGCTCTTAGGGCAATATGGCACAGTGATATTATCATACACATAGCACTTTGGGGGACGTCTGTTCTATCCTTATCTGTGAGCATCTCTTATGATCAGAAAACGTCTGGTTCAGTTCTGTAATATATTCTCTTTACTGTGGATTTACGAACTTGCTGCTCTAGTTCATTAATAAAGCATGCATTGTTGTGAAAGAATAAACTAGATCTCTCTGTGAAGCCCATTCCCTATTGATTCTATAGGGATTGTGCTCATTGGCCTAAACCAGTGGTAGGCCTAACTGAGGCTGGCACACAGATTTGCATGCCCTGCAACCATGGCTGGATTTGTCATTACGCATGTAACTTGCCTATGGGTGCCTGTCCTCTAGGGGGTGCCTATTTTCATCAATTCTTACATGTTGTTTTGGAGCTTAGGTGGGTTAATGGGTAGAGATAAGAACCAGGAGTCTTGGTCAGTATTCCCTGTAGCACATTCAGCCTCCCATGCTTGATAGCAGAGCTGCAGGAACAGGTATAGGGAGTTTAAAACTCAGTGCTGTTCAGCTCCTCCATTGTCTGTGTGAGAGGCTGGACAGGAAATGGAAGGGATCACTTCCCATCTGCCCACTAACAGCCTCTCACACAGGAAATGCCTTGCATGAGGAGCAGGGGCAGCAATGAGTGATAACATCTAGTGCACTTCTACAATCAATCATAGGAGGGTGAGTACTGGGAAAATAACCCTTCAAACTCATGCATGTACCCTAAATACCACTGTTTCCTCTAACCCGAAATTTAACTCCTCTCAAAACCTAGACATGCTCTTTTCCTTAGTCCCAAATTTAGGCACCTGAAAAAAAACAAAAACCTTTAACTTTATCCTAGGTCCAACTTCTCTTGAAAATGAAACACAGCATGTACACCAATACCCCAAGTTAATATGCCTAGTGCATTTCAAGGTTCCTTAGGAAAGCATTGAACCAGTTCTTTCCTTTAAAGACATCCGTGTCATGTGACCAAGTTTTACTCGGTCGGTGCAGAAGAAGCTCGTCAAGAGGTGGACATCACCATACAATGGAAGCATTGCAGTTTCAGAAAAGGCAGCAAAATTTCCATTTCATGGATAAAAGGATAGGGACACTGCATCCAGACCACTTCATTGAGTCTGTGTGGTCTGGGTGACTATAGTGTCCCTTTAAGGAGGATTTATGAAAAACAAAATCCACTGAAATGGTATGGACTGCATTAATAAACGTGAGGTGATTACTGAGGGTTCCATAATATTTATAATGTATAATTAGACCCTGCATTTAGTGATGTATGACGCTAATTCCCAGTACAGTCAATAATGAGAGGGTATCTGGGATCTCACAATAATGCAATAAAGGCAAAGATATTCCTGGTTTTATCACTGTAGGGCACGGTTATATACTGATTGTTAGCAGACATAATTTTTAATGACATGTCTGGTTTTACTAGTAATGACATTAATATACTATTATTTACCATTAAAAAAAAGAGAAAAAAAAATAACAGAAAACTCACCCAAGGAAATGAGTTCCTGTTCATTAATTGTGTGTAGATCACTGAGAATTTAATAGAGATCAAGTAGGCTTTGACTACAAAATGATAATGCTTTCATTAAATCTATGCATGAATACATTCTTGTTAAAGATTACGAAGCAGAATTATATTGAATTAATTTGTTTTAAAGCAGTAATGCAAATAGAGCAAAATCATTTTCTTCCAGCTACACTAATTTGTAACTAATAAGTTCAGCTGGAATTAAGATCACTGATTAGTGTGGAGACAGCCACCTTGGAAGTGTCTTGTAGTTTTGAAACCAAAATTCAATCAGATTCTGTCAGTTGCAGAATAGTTTTGAGCCTAAATTGCCCAAGGGTAGCTGGATATTTTTTTTGTAATTTTTTTTTAAAATTCTTTATTTATGTTGACAGAAAACAATACGCATACATTGAGAGTGTCTCTTAATGCACATCAGTTGACATATACACAGCATACAGGGTACAGTAGTTCGACCTAGGTGTATCCATGTGTCGAGTGACTGCCTAAGAGTCACCACTATTACCTCTTTAAACAATATTTTATGCATTTCAACATTCCTCGGCATGTCAAGCTACTGGCTGTCAACTTTAAGTTTAAAGGGTTATGAACGAGAAACTCAAAGAAAAGTAGTAACACATGTAACATTGCCATTGAACAGTGACATGCCTGATGTAGGAGTGTGCCTGCCTGTTGGGGGAGTCCTTCTATTTCGATAAGGTGGTGTGTATACGATATCTTGGTATGCCTAAGGCAAATACTACCGTGAGTTTACCACTCTCCATCTTCTGGAGGGGCCATGAAGTCCCCCGCTACAGGCGGTAGTGCACCCTTTCACCTAATGCCGGCATCCAGCAGGGACCCCTAAGGGCTGTGGTGCGTGTCCCATTAGGCACCCCCATGTCAGGAGTCATGTCCTGCTTGTATCTCTGATATTTATTTATTTAAAGCATTTTTTTTTTAATATATTGGGCATGTCTAAAATCTCTTCCTCTTGAATCCCCTGTTTAAAAATAAAAAGAATCCAACTACACTTTTCCCACCCTATGTTAAACTTAAAGAAAAGTAGGGACATCTTTTGTTTTTGTAGAATCAGCAGGTTGGCAATAATTGCCCCTGGATGTGGGCACTCACCTCTCTCTAGGGCCACGTGTGACGTCCTGTCCTACTATCGCGAGAGTCAACTGAGGTCAGCTGAAAACACAGGACCCCAAACTGGATGAACTAGGCATGTGTGATATTTGACACCCAGTTACGGACAGAGAATACTATTTCCGGGCGTCAACGTCTTAGATACTTACAGCGCCTAGAAAGACGACCCACCTCCTATGGGTGCCCCTTTGGAGGTGACCAAAGGAAAGCTGAAATTGAGGAGTCTATTGAAGCAGTTTATACTGCTATTAGGTAAGTCTCCCATGTTCAAATTTGTGTAAGACCCGTCGATATTGGGGTACAGTGACGTAGTGGTGGACTTAACACAATATGGCCACATGGTGGAACTGAATCCCCATATTTATTTGCTAAGATAGGTGATTTTAAGTAGCCTTGTTAAATGTAAAGCTGTATTTTTGTTTGTGTGTGCGCTGCTCCTTTAACTGTATTTTGACCAAGACAATTTGTCAAAAACAATAAATAAAGCTGTTCCCAGGGTCAAAAAATTATCAGGGGCAGCAGGGAGAACTGATTAGCAGATCTGATTTCATATTAAAAAACTACAGATTTAAATATGATGAACAGATATAGTCAATTTGAAAATGCCATGTGATGATGCATAGACTATTTATGGTAACAGAGCCGTTTAACAATGACTGCTGCTAAGCCTTGGCTACCATTTTTCTTTGTTTAATAAAACAAAGTGTAAATTGCCAAAAACTGTTTTAGAACCATGTGTCTATCCCATTACCATATCAACCTGGCCAGGCTAATAGGGCCAGTCTTGAATTGCAATTCAGGGAATGTACACTAGAATGTATATTAAAAATCGAGCATCCCCAGAAGATTATATTAGTTGCTTTGAGGCCTCTGAATGTCAGCTGTTCTTTTCAGAGAAATCCTAGGAGATGCTGAATCAATAGTTTGCATATTTGTGGGCCTTTCTTGCATTACAGGGGATTAGACTGATCTGCAAATGGTACAGATTCTTTTTTTTTTTTTTAATTCTTTATTTTGGTTGTGCAAGAAAGAACAAGGAAACTTACATTGCCACAACAGCGTATGCAAGTTACACAATCACTCAATAGTACATATAGGTGACATTATGGTCAGGGCCGGCGCTACCATAAGGCGGCACAAGCGGCCGCCTTAGGGCGCACCGGCCCGGGGGGTGCAATCCTGGGGTGACCGGCAGGAGGAGAGCACCCTGCATAGTGCTCCTCTCCTGCCGGTCATTGCGTGTAGAGTGGCCGAGCGGGCGGGCGGGCCGGCGGCGGTTTACCCGGTCTGACAGGAGATGCAACAAACTGCTTCCTGTCAGACCGGGACAGGAAATGGGATCCTCTACCACATACCGCCCGCTCAACCATGCTACATGGAGAGAGAGGGGAGTGGAGGATGCTACATGAAAGGTAGGAGGGGAGTGGAGGACAATACAAGTTACAGGGTGGGGAGAAAAGTTACAGGAGGGGGGGCACAATAAAAGTAACAGGGGTGGGGAGAAAAGTTACAGGGGTGGGGAGAAAAGTTGAAGGGGGGACACAATAAAAGTAACAGGGGGGAGAGAAGAGTTACAGGAGGGGGGACACAATAAAAGTTACAGGGGGGAGAGAAGAGTTACAGGAGGGGGGGACACAATAAAAGTTACAGGGGGAGAGAAGAGTTACAGGAGGGGGGACACAATAAAAGTTACAGGGGGGAGAGAAGAGTTACAGGAGGGGGGGACACAATAAAAGTTACAGGGGGAGAGAAGAGTTACAGGAGGGGGGACACAATAAAAGTTACAGGGGGGAGAGAAGAGTTACAGGAGGGGGACACAATAAAAGTTACAGGGGGGAGAGAAGAGTTACAGGAGGGGGGACAATAAAAGTTACAGGGGGCGACAAAGAGTTACAGGTGGGGGGGACAAGAAGAGTTACAGGAGGGGAGGGACAAGAAGAGTTACAGTAGGGGAGGGGCAAGAAGAGTTACAGTAGGGGAGGGGGACAAGAAGAGTTACAGGAGGGGAGGTGGGCAATAAGAATTACAGGAGGAAATGGAGGGGCAATAAAAGGTACAGGAGGGGATGGGGATAATAAAAGGTTCAGGGGAGGCAATAAAAGGTGGGGGACATTTAAAGGCACAGGAGGGGAGGTGGGACAATGAAAGGTATAGGGGAGGGGGACATTGAAAGACACAGGAATGCTGGGGGGCACAAAGAAAGTCACAGAGGCTGAATGCACACGGGGGCAAAGAGACACACAGAGGGGCTGAGGGAGGACACATAGACAGACAGAAGGGTTGTGGGGAGAAAGAGACGTACAAATGGACTCTGGGGGAGAAAGAGACACACAAAGGAGCTGGGGAGAAGAAAGAGACAGACAAAGAGGCTGGAGTAAGTAAAAAATACACAAATGGGTTGTAAGAGATACACGAGGAGATAAAACACAGCAAAGCGGGTGTAAGACACATAAAGGAGAAAAAGGGAGTAAGATATTCGAATGATAGGATATAAAACTCTGAAGGGGGTAAGAAATTCAAAGGGGGGGGTTACTTGACACACAGGTGAAGAACCATTTTTGGGGGGGGAGGAGGGGCGGCAAAACGCATCTTCGCCTGTGTTGTCAAAAATCTTTGCACCGCCCTGATTATGGTCATTGCACATATTTTATAAGAACAGAAAGTTATTGTCTGAAAGGCATTACAGTGGTGGTAAGGTGAGCCAAGATGAGAGCTAAGAGGTGCCACCACCTATGGGGTCTCCCTCTCTCCCCTGTTGGGGCAGGATTAGGGGTACTCCAGGGTCCCTGTGTGTTGAGATAAGTGGGGGGGGGGGGTGGTTCGGTTGGTTATGTGTCATGCATTATACAGAGTATCTGCGCGTTATGGGCTGGTTTGGTCTGTTCTCCAAGCTAGATAAGCAGCTTTGTAGGGTGAAGAGGGGGGGGGGGGGGGGGGAGGCTCTCCCCGGTATATGACTATGTGTCGTCGTTATTGTATGTATGTACTTGGGACATAGTAGGAGAAAATTAAAATAAGCAAAGAGGAAGGAAAATGAAAAAACAATACGATGGGCAATAATAGGCAGGAAAGTCCATTGAGGTGGTATCATTAGGCATGTCCCGGTATAGTGAGGGGCTGTAAAGCCCAAGCTGACTACTGTTGGGGCGTCCTCAGATTGTGCAGTCAGGTTGTAGGTCCGGGTCTTGGGGAGGTCCGAGCAGTGCGGGGTACAAACTCCCGGATTCCAGCCGGGTCAATACGAGCCAGTCCAGACCCAGAAGCAGCGTTCGGGGAGGGAAAGCCAAGCCTGTTCAGGTGGTCTTCGAGTTCTTGCAGGGTGCTCACCCGGTATGATTCCCCCTGTACCTGGTATATGAGAGTCCTTGGCATTCCCCAGCGGTAAGCAATGTCCTTTGCCCGCATGAGCTGCAGGTGAGGGCGCAGGGAGCGGCGCCAAGCCAGTGTGTTCCTGGTGAGGTCCGGGAAGATCTGTAGCGTGGCTTCTTCAAATAGTATCGGATTCTTCCCCCTTACTGCTGCAAGGAGCAGGGCCCTGTCCTGCAGTGACTGGAAGCGAACTATGAGGTCCGGAGTTGTAGAACGGGTGCACTTTTTGGTATCGGGATCCGGAACATACCATCAAGTTTTACCGCCTTTGCTTGTTTGGGCGGCATGTAGGCCGCAATGAACCTTCGGAGAAAGTGAGGTAAGTCCGAGACCCCCACTGATTCCGGCACACCTCTGAGCTTGAGGTTGTACCGTCTCCTCACGTCTTCAAGCGTGTCCAATCTGCCTGTTGTAGTGGCGTGTAGTTTTTCTAGCTCTCCCACCTTCTTCTCCATTTCGGACAGTCTGGAGTCGTGGGTGCTGTGCGCTGCCTCCAGTTGGGTAATTTTGGAAGTGGGCCATGTCTCCTGCGATATTGGCGCGCAGCTCTGCAAGCATCGCCCTCAGCATAGTTGCAGTGACAGGTTCCCTGTCGTCCAGCTTCTTGTGCCTGGGGCCTGCACTTAGATTGGTGGTAGCCCCTTCCTCCGGGTCAGCGGAGTATTCCTCCGAGGAACAAGAGGAAGCCTCTTCCAGGGCCGCCATCTTGTCCCACACGGCCTGCTGCTTATTGCGGAACAGTTCCCCGATGTCCCGGCTCGGAAAGTGTTTATCGGCTTTCGGCTTCTTATTTTTGCGGCCCATGTCGGTTGCCTTGTGGTAGGTAGGGTTTGTGGACCTTCTGTTTGTCCGCTATCGCCTATAAAACTTGCGAATATCGTAGATTATTGCGGAGCTGGGAGAAAGCGTGTCTGCTCCGGTTCTCTGCCAGGCTCCGCCCCCCTTTTCTTTTTCTTTTTACATTCTTTATTTTTTTTTGTGCATTAGTAGAGACACAAGCGTACGACGACATGGCCGCAAGAAGAAAACATATAAGCATGAAAAGTTTGACAGACAGCATATGGCATGTCAGGGTATAGTGCACATTTTATAATATATATATATATATATATATATATAATAATAAAACCAAAATAACAGGTTGGGTTTGCATGGTTAAACAGCAGTAAGAGAATTATAAGGTTGCATACTGAAAATTAGGAAACTGTGGCTACAATGGCAATGCTTAAATTCAATAGACTCAGCCTATTCCCAACATATGATGGGTACTGCCCCTATGATAATGGTGGCACAAAGCCCACATGTTGGCACTCAACACATTCTAGTGCACCTGACTCATACGTCCAATCGCATATTGTTACTAGAACTCAGGGTCTTCAGACAGGGCGTCGCCTCCCATGCGGACAGGTGATCTACCGAGGGTGAGAAAAGTGTTTAGGGATCTGTCACGGGGTAGGCCACAGCCTAGAAGAAGGGTGGTAAACAACTGAACTGAGTCTTTGGCGCTCAAGCATCAGGGCATCGCCCAGGAGATGCGGTGTGCGGTCTGAGGTGGAGTTATTGCCAGGAGAGTCTCTTCATGAATGCCGAGACGACAAGAGAGTTTGGCCCAGAAGTCGGCAAACAAGCGATCCAGTTTCTCTGAGAGAGAAGGTTGAGAGTCTCTTGGAGTTACACGTAGCATCCACCATGATATCCATAACAGGTCCACTGGTACAGGTAGGTTGGTGTAGGTACTTAGCCACCGTAGCACAGGTAGAAGTTGCTGTGATATCTCTCACCGGCGGAGGAGGGGAAAGTGTGCTGGGGAGACCTCCAGGTAAATGTGCTGCAACCGGCTGAGGGATTTGAGAGTACCCTGTTTGAGAGTAGGCCTCTTGTAGGCCCCAGGTCTATCCCAGATGAAAGCCACCAATCTTGGTCAATATCACGATGGGTTCAGCCGCACTGGTTGCCTCCCGTTTCCAGGATACATCTGCAGCTGATAGTCAGGACTAATATCAGTAACTACGGTTATTTAAGAGCGGTTCAGCATGGAGCTCGCAAGATGTGCGACCGGTCAATGAGGCTGCTAGGCTCTCACAGATTCCCTTTCTGCAATGGCTCAAGTGAATTAAATCTTGTTTCAGACCACACAGAATGTAAACTATTAAGTCTTTGTCCATTCATAAATATTTGTCTCTTACACTTGGGACTACCAAACTTGTGGGCACATTTCAATACTCTAATCACAAATCACCACTGAAAAGTGTCATCCTGCAGTTTACAAGTTCCATCCATATACAGCAGGAGGGGATTTTAGCAGGAGGGAGATCACAACTTATCAAAATCTCAACATCTGTACACCCATTGACACCCATCTGTACACCCATTGATAATTTGGGGCTTGTGCATTCATACAAAGCTTTGTGATTTAGATTTGTTTGTTTATTGGATTGTGGATGCGGTAATGAGGAGCACTGGATTTTGGCAGGCGATGTAGCATGGTCTCCTGGTTCTTGGAGCCACCTATATATTGCATATACAATTTTGGTGCGTCTACAGGAAGAAGCACCTCTTGGGCCTAGCCTCTAATGATATTAAGAGAACCTGACTCAAGTTGGAGAATGCTGAAAACTACTTGGCTATGGTGACCAGATGTTGGCAACAGGGGCAGGGATGGACACCCTTAAAGGGTTACTCCAGGAACCATGACCACTTCAATGATTTAAAGTTGTCATGGTGGCTGGAGTCCTCATGTACTGCATTTAGCTTTGTTATTACCAAAAATATCACAAGTAATTTACACCATAAGTCCAGTTATGAAAACTGAGACCCCATGGGATGATAATTGACCATGGCACCTCAGTTGTTTGGGAACTATATTTCTTAAGGTTAATTCTTAGTGAATTACCTCATAGATCCACATAGATTGTTCTTGTGCCAACATTTGTATTTAATTTTATATACGTAAATATACTTGTGCTCTGAGAGAAGTTAAAATAACTGCAATCACATGTGTTAGGCCCTTTTCAGTCCAAAGGGGAAATGTTTACTTTACTGGAAGTGCTCAAGTGAGGAGTACACACTCAAAAGAGAAGTATCTTCTTCATTGAATGAGGTCAGTATTTACTTACTTCATGGGATAGTGTCTCTTCTTTTTTTAAATGCCTTTTTTCTCTAATAAATATAATTCAGCCATACCAGTTATCCATATAATAGGTATACACTTACATTGTTTATATTTATATTTCCTAAATTTTTAAAAAGAGATCTTATCTACCTGACTTTAATATTAAATAATAAAAAGTATGGGTCCTTATTTTCCTGAGTACATATCTAAGATTGACAAAATTAATCTTTTTTAAAATGTCAACATTGCTATAGTGTTATTGAAAAAATGAATAACAATGGTGCAATGGTGCCAGATTAGAGTTGGAGGGGAGGAAGGGGTACCGGGAGAGGTTTGGTAAGATTACGTTTAGAATGAAATTTATGGCTTTTTTTAGTATTAAGGTATATAGGGGGCTTAGATAGGGACTGTTCAGCTTGATCTATGATTAGGGAAATTTTGTGAACTGTATCTCTTATGAATCTCAGTCAGGTGAACTTTAAACACCCTAAACATATCTACAAATCCCCCCCCTAAGGGCTCACCAACCTTAACTACCCTAGAACCTAGTGCACAGGGTATGTCGCAGAACCCCTCATCATCATTAAAGGACAACTAAAGTCACCAAGACCACTTCATCTCAATGACGTGGTCTAGGTACAGTGGTCCGGCAATTTTAACCCTTCAAGGAAAAGCATTGCTGTTTTTCAGAAACGGCAATGTTTACCCTGAAGTGTTAAACACACCGACAGTGGTTGTCTTCCAGACAGCCACTAGAGGCGCTCCCACTGCATTGGCTGAGTAAAACTCGGTCGAGTGACGTTGCTGCTCAAGGAAAGTACCGGTATTTGGTTGATGAGAAGGATCGGATGCGCGTGATGATGTTGCAAGAGACGGTGAGCTCAATGTCAGCGAGGGGGTCTTAGTCCTAGAAAAATGTCATCTGATGAATGATGAAAAATAAGTAATACAAATAGTTGTGTAGGCGATTCAAATAATATGAAAATGTGTTAGCAAGTGGGTGTGAAGAAAAGGTGCAATCCCTTATCACCTTAAGGATAAATTGTAAATAAAAGATAAATCACACACACAAAGTGGGTATAATTTGTCAATATACCACCTATTGCAGATATCTACAATACAGTTCCATCTGGAAAACAAATACAGCATACATAGTGCTCTCCATAAAATATAAATAACAGAAATTCAAAATGTATGTGGAATGCACTCACAAAGATGGAGCCACATCAGGCTCTAAGTAAACAGCCCTTGGGTGCCTGTCCAGGCTCTCGATATGCTTCAGTTAAGAACACAATATCCACAAGGATGGAAATATTAATACAAATTAATTGAGACAAAATATCATTAAAAATATGAAATATAAGGGACAGAAAATATATTTCAGGTATCATGTGAAGTAAAATACACCGCAAGTGTGGCCAATAAAGGCAGTGCATATACAGATAAATACAAATAAATACCGCCAACAAAAGTCCCAGATTATGTCCAGTATAAAGCAAACGCGTTTCAGCCCTAGATGGGGCCTTCCTCAATGCTATCCAACTGGTCCATATTCAGGGTTTAACCCCTTAAGGACACATGACATGTGTGACATGTCATGATTCCCATTTATTCCAGAAGTCTGGTCCTTAAGGGGTTAAATACCCCTCTTGATGTGCTTAAACTGTTCCGGCTGTAGCTTGAGTTAATTTCCGAGGGGTATTGAAACCCTGAAAATGGACCAGTTGTCACCTGATGAATTATGAAAAATGTCATCTGATGAATGAATGTTGCCGACTCGTGGTAGGGACCTATAGTGTTAGGAATACAGGTTTGTACAGCTAAAGTTTTCCTTTAAAGTACCAGGTACAGGGGCGTACATGTGTTGTCTTAATGGTCATCACCATTTTGCGTCCATCAAGTTCAGCCTTCCTCACATATGTTTTTTGCTGTTGATCCAAAAGAAGGCAAAAAGTAAACCCAGTTTGAAGCACTTCCAATTTTGCAACAAACGAGGAAAAAAAATTCCTTCTTGACCCCAGAATGGCAGTCAGATTAATCCTTCGATCAAGAAGCTATTACCCTAGAATGAAAAATGATATCCTTGAATATTCTGTTTTTGCAAGTATGCATCTAGTTGCTGTTTGAACATCTGTACGGACTCTGATAAAACCACTTCTTCAGGCAGATAATTCCAAATCCTTATAGTTCTTACAGTAAAAAAAACCTTTCCTTTGCCTTAGATGAAATCTTCTTTCTTCCAGTCTAAACGCATGACCTTGTGTCCTATGTAAAGTCTGGTTTGTGAATAGATTTCCACACAATGGTTTTAAGCTTCATTTAGCTGTGAAGCTATCAGGAGAATGCATTTATTGGCAATCAGAAATTAAACATGTGGCGGACCGCCTGGCACCCCGACTGGGTGCATCCACCAATCAATGCTTCCTAGCAATACCAAGTACCGCTAAGCACTTCACCAGACACCATAACAACCATAAACCCCACAGCCAGCATTACAGCTTGGTTGGGGTGTCGCTGTCTCCACCCACACTGGACTCATGACCAGGATTCAGCTTCCAGTGGGTAGACCTCTCCTAGTCCAGAGAGTAAAGTGGATGCTCTTACAAGAGTGAGTGTTGTGTAGTTGTTATAGTATTCCCCAGAGTGAATATAGCTATCCCCTCCACACATGAGACGAGGCTCTATGTTGATGGTGAAGAGGAACTGGTTTAATGTGCGCCACATGCAACCTTATATGCAACTCCCCATGCAAGGGGTTTCCGGATACATATTCCAGGGGCATTCCCCTCTGGACCTGAGAGGAGACTACAGTAAAACATACACATTAACAACATCCTGAAAGTGCTCCTAAAACACACGGAAACCCCACAAAAGTCACATCCACTGTAAGCCCTGATCTGGGGGACCAACATATCCAAAAATCACCCAGATCAGTTCAGGGGTTTGGTATTTCCATGGAAGTCATAATTTTGACCAACCGTACACATGGTTCTATGCCCAAAACAGTTCCAGGGAATTAGGGCTAATGGGTGGTCTCTCTTTTACCTCGTTTCCACTAAGTGGATCGGTTTGGGTTGGTTCGGTATTTTGAGTGTTTCTATTATGAAAGTGGCCCATACAACTGAACCGCACCATTCCGGGTCCTCCTTCAGATGTAGGGCCATAGGTAATTGTACTGTACGGTCAGGGCGGAGCTACTAGCGTCACACTATACAATCCATTGATTGGCGGACAGGAAAACGTCAATGCTCACGACAAATTACACGCTAGGCATTTTTCTAAACCCCGCATGGCCCCCGAAGGTCTGACTTGCAGTGGAAACGCTCACCTGAATAGGCTGGACCATTCTAAACCTTCCAAACTGTACCGACCCGAACCGATCCGCTCAGTGGAAACGAGGCATTCCTGTAGTACAAAAGTACATAAATCACATGGACGGAGCCTTTTAAAGTGCATTGGGCAAGGTATATTGCAGGGTCCATAGTCCTGAGGCAGGAGGTTGGCAAGCAGGCTCCTCTAGAAGCCCGTGGCGAGGTTCTGTTCGCCACAAAACACATTTCTCTTTAGAACCACAACGATGGCATTTATTGCTCAAATAATGTATTTCTTTTTATCTACCCACAACACTTTCATTGTATGGAAAAAATAGACATAATAATGCCACAGTGATTTATGTTTCCACTTTAGAAAGATATCCCAACTCAAAAAAAAAAAATGAACAAGCTGCCTCAGAGTTTGGTACAAAACAACCACCCAGCCATGGTTATCTAGTGCTATCAATGAAACTCGCCTGTAAGGTATCACAGGACTGTCCTGCCTACCCCAGTGTCACCCAATTTCCATTTTATTGAAGGATGGCTAAAAAAAGATCTATGCCACATCTCTGAATTATAATCAATAATAACCTGTACAGTGTGTTGTTTGTTTTTATTGATGTCTGCCATTAAAGGAAAAATCTGTTTACCATATTTCACAGGGCAAATGGGGCACTTGCCTTGGCACACGTGCCTAACCCTCTGGGTACATAGCCTTCCTCTCCTGGCAACCAATCGTAACAGGGTGAGTTATAGCGAATAGTGTATTATTCTACCCAGATTGCAAGTTCCCTAGAGCAGGCTGTGAGATTTAAAAGCGATTACGTGCTAACTTGAGGAATTAAACACAGACTGCTATCTGTTACAGATTTCCACAATGCACACAAAAATCTAATCTCCCAGGGGTCCTTATTTAGGAAAGCTGGCCCCTATTTCAGGGCCAAATCCCTCTGTCACTCTTTTTTTATAATAACCCGCATTTTTCGGAATGTGGAGTGTGTGGCAGAGCCTCACAGCAATAAAACTCACACAGGTTTATTCACTGAGGTCTGAATTATCGGGAATTCAGAGGATTTAAAATTCTAGGCCAAATTGGAAAAGTTCTGCAAGTCAGCTATGTTTCCAATTTGGTTATTATATATAACTATACTTAAAATCAGGCCACACTATGTGTGGTTATTAAAATGGCTACAATAAATATTAAGAAATTAGCTTAATAGCAAACTACTTATTTGAAAACACTGCCCAGGAACTGATAGTCAGGGCTGGCTCTATATAGTGTTGCTGTAGACAGGAGCACGTCCCCTAGGGGCACCTGCTTTTAGAATTCATAATGTGCCTCTTTGGAGCTTAATTGGGGTGGTTGGTAGATACGTACCCGGAGCCTTGGCCAGTGCTTGATAACAGAGCTGCAAAACAGTTATAGAGGGTTTAAAATGAAAATAATTAAATAGGAGGGCACTCTAGTAGAAGTAATTGTAATCAACAAACACAGTAATGTGATATATAGCAAATCGATGCTCATTTAGTAATTCTATCCCACTAGAGTCAAAACATCAACAAATACTAAATTACAAAGATGCACACCAAAAATAAAAATTAAACAACTTTATTATATAGTAACAACCCCTGGATGTTGGGCTAAGGTAAAATCCCCAGGTCGTACTTGGAAACCAGAGTAATCTGAATGTACCTTCCTGGTTAAATACTTTGTTATTATATATTCAGTACATATTATAAACTCACAAGACAGAAAACAAAAAGTATTCAAAAATAATATGCAAATACACTCACCCAACACTGGGTGGTTGTAGCGGCTCATCCGAAGGCAGGAACAGGAAGGCAAGCAGTGTCCGCGAGAAGCGGTCACATGTCCCGCCTGACTCTAAGAGCGCGCCGTGGGTCTCGGGGACGCTCTTAAAGGGATAGTGGGAGCCTAAATTGGAAAAGGCCTCCCATTGGTCCCTGTCATGCCACACTCCCCATACACTTACCTTTTGGGGGCGTGGAGATGACAGGGACCAATCACAATAGTTGTTTAGCTATTTATACTCACCTTTTTCCCTTGGTTCCTTGCCCTATCGTGGTTTCTGTTTCAGTTCCCTTTAGCGCTTGTTGTGTTCAGTTGTGTTCCTTCGTACTTGACCTTGGCTTTGTTTTCTGACTACGTTATCTCTTTATCCTTATCTGTTCTGTTTGCCGGCTTGCTGTTTACTGTGTACCAGACCCCGGCTAGTCCTAGTTTACTCTGTCTCTTTGTGCTCTTGACCTCGGATCGCTCCAGACTCTGTACTTCTCCTATATACGTCGAGTCCGGCCACTCTAAGGTCCGGTAGACGTATCTCCTCTCTGTGTTGTCTTCTGGTTAGCTGAATCCTGCGTGTTGGGGTATATTTTCGTTACATTACGATAGGGCCTTGGACCCCGCAGATTTAGCTCAGCAGATGGCATCCCATGAGGCTAGATTTGTAGAGCAGGATCACCGTATGGATCAAATAGCCCAGGCTCTCCAGACGCTCTTATCTAGAACTATTCCAGCAACCACACCTAACCCTACTACATCTCTTCTTCCTGAGGTATCTGCTTTGCCTAATACTTAGGCCCATTTAACACCTCCTCCTAGGTATGGAGGGGATTCTAAGACATGCAGAGGTTTTATTAATCAAATAGAATCTTTGAGATGAATCCACGTTCCTTTCCCACAGAAAGGTCTAAGGTGGGATTCCTTATGCACCAACTGACCGATAAAGCACTTGAGTGGGCAAATCCTATTTGGGAGGCTAATGGACCTATGGTGCATGATTTCAACAGTTTTCTTACGGCTTTTTCGTAGAACTTTTGACACAACGAAAAGGTCAAAAAATGCTGCAAGAGCATTAATGAGAATTAAACAGAGTTCTAGGCCTGCAGCTGACTATGCTATTCAGTTTTGTACCCTTGCTTCACAGGTAGATTGGACCAATAATGGGTTATCTACTGCGTTCATGGAAGGTTTATCTGACACTATATTGGATGAGGTAGCAGCTAAGGAGCTTCCTATTTCATTAGAGGACCTTATTGACTACCTCATTGATATAGATAATAGGATTCGTGACAGGATCTATACTAAGAACAGGAATAAACGTTTTGTTACACCTATTAACCCCAGAGTTGATAAACCTATGAGTGTTAAAGTATCTGAGGAGGAACCCATGCAATTAGGGGTTGCCAAACTCTCTGATACTGAAAAGTTACATAGGAGAAGGGACAGACTCTGCCTATACTGTGGTAGGAGAGCCACATGGTAAAGGAGTGTCCTTTGCTTCCGGAAAACTCTCGCACCTAAGACCTTATAGGGGACTGGCCTTGGGTGTGATATCTAAGTCTCCTAAATTGCCTCCTAACCGTTTGCTTCTTCCTGTTTCTGTACATATGGGAGAGAGTTGTATAGCTGAGCACATATACGCTCTGGTTGACTCCGGGGCAGCTGAAAATTTCATAGACTCTGGTTTTGTTAAGAAAAATAACATTCCCATCAGAGAGAAGGAGATACCCTTGGCCGTTGAGGCCATAGATGGTAGACCATTACGTTCTCCAGTTGTTACTCATGAAACTGTACCGTTACACATGTATACAGGGGTTTTACACTTCGGTTCCAGGTCATCACCTCTCCTTCTTCACACCTAGTGTTAGGGTACCCATGGTTACGTGCTCACAATCCCATTTTCGACTGGGAGTCAGGGCAAATAAAATCATGGAGCGAAGCCTGCCACGAATCTTGTACTATTGAAGTAACCCCTTTGAACTCTATTTTTTTTTTATTTTTTAAATCTTTATTTTTGTAGTGCACATGCTTGATACAGACAGGCTTGAGGTGCCCCAAAAGCAATCCTCAGGCGTTTCCCACGTTTAAACATGCGGGGTGTATGATTAATTGGCACAATTTTTATAGTTTATCAGGCTTAAATAATATAACAGTAACGTGACAGTAGCATTAATTAGTTAAGGCATCGATTAGAGCGTAGGTATATATGTTATACAGGGTTGGATCATGCGTTAACTATGTTAGTTTCAATATAGATTGTACAGGTAATGCAATATATGTGATGCAGTAAACAGTTCGCCTTCACTGTAAGACATGCTAGGGTAGAGTCGTTCATTATATTAGTCGTGCTAATAAGTTTTGTATGTTATATATCATGCAATAAACAGTTGTCCATTCGCAATGCCTCATTTTTACTTATAGTTAGAGTAGAAACAAGCTAGGCATATGGTAGGTGGGTATACGTATACAATTTAATACACATATATTAACAGTAGTTTCCTATTAGCTAATAAACATCACCATTGCCCTAAGCATCTCAATTAATAGTGTAGTGCTGTAAGAGGTAGCTAGGTCATGTGCTCTATTTGTGTGATGGCGTCACTTATCTGGGATTACTCCCAGGTTGCTTGCCCGGGAAGGCAGGGCACCCGTTACAGTGGGTACACACACAGTTTAAACAATGGAGTGTAACTTTCCTGTTGTTAGATAGGCATGAATGAAAGTGGGTTGACAAATCCTGCATTTTTAGTGTGCCCTTAATGCTAGCCTTGTTATGTGTTACCATGTGAGAGATAGAAGCTATGGTCCGCGGCTCAGTATACAAACGTGTTCAGGCCAGGCAGCGATCTACAGGTATAATATACTGTCACCCAGACTGGTCAAAAGTTCGTAAGTCTGCATACGTTTCAGGAACCGCCGTCTTGGTGAGTCCGGCGCTTCGTGGGTGGTAGAGGACAGACGGTCGGCCAATACCTGCTCCAGCTTGTCGGCGTTATTCGGTGCAAGCGTCTGTGGCAAATCTAGCCACTTCTGGACTATATGCAGTATAGGTTGTCCGTAGGCTGACTGTATGATGTGTTCCGTTAAATGTGTATGTATTGTGCTATGGCCGTTCGCACGCTGGCAGCCGTACGCTGCCAGCGTACCAGCATTCATACGACGAAAACACGGCCATCCTGGCCATTCGCCGTACGAATACGGGCTCCCCAGGTCGACCACACACTCCCAAGTCGTGTGGTACCAAGTAACCGATTGCAACATTGTTGCAATCGGTAATTATGGGCTCTCCTAGGTGGCCGTCGATCCACTACCGACCATGCGGCGGTCGGCCATCTTGGATCCTTTGTCTCTGCAGCGGTGTTCGGTCGTCGAGAGCCTGGCCTTGAAAACGGCTACTCGATGATCCGAGCCCCGCTGGGGTTCCAGAGCGTTCGGGAGTTCCGCGTTCGGTACATTATCTGTCCCGTACTTATTCGGTACTTTTAAACCAACTTTCATGTTTAAATGTATTATGTGCGGCGTTCGGTCAATTCAGCTGGGATCAGAGCGGTATTCTCATAAAGTGTGCGCTCCGACCCCAGCTATCTACCGAACGTTCGATTATTCCAAAGTACCGAATATTATGTGAATTATGGATTTTAGAGTCAATTGTCGGTTTTGCTACACGAGGGGATAATCCACTTAATCGTCCATTTTAGTGGGAGTATCCCTCTCGTGTCGCAATGCCTGTTGGGAAAGTCACAATGCATGTTGGGAGAAATCCCCTGGATGATCTGTGTGGAAACCCCTTGCATGGGGAACTGTATAAATACGCTGCTTGTGAATAAACCGAGTTAGTGGACTCCCAAACTGTGTTTCGTCCGGTTATTGGGAGGATTGGGAATATTGCCTTGCTTTCTACTCTGACTGTGGATTTCCTGAAGATACCAACGGATGTCGTGGACGGTTATACCGCATACCGTTACAATTGGTGGCAAGCGACGGGATCCGAACCTTACAGCCGAAAAAGCAGCGTTCGTGTAAACTGGAACTACCGAACAAGGAAAGCAAGGGCAATTCGTATGGAGATTGACTACACCATACTGAAACGACAGACTTTAAAAGAGCTACTGGAAGCCAGGGGCAAGATAGCCAGCAACAAATCTAAGGCTGTGCTGATCGCTGAACTAATGGAGGGAGACAGAGCCCGCAGCGCTACACCTCCACCAGCCAAGGAAGAGACCCCATTCCAAAAAGAGCTACGAACCAGGTTGGAGTTTCTGCCGCAACCAGTATCGTTGGAAATGTTGACCGTGATGATATCGGATGTACAGGACTATCTGCTGGCAACCAACCCACCAGCAACCCCACCTAGGGCAGAGTCTGTTACTGCCTCCACCTATGGACAAATAAAGCCCAAAGTCCCACATCACGCCTTTAAAGCGTTTTGTGAAGAAAAGGACGAAATCGATGGGTACTTACAGGATTTTGAGCGGCTGTGCGATTTGCACGATCTGGAACCCGCAGTATGGGTACCGCTGCTGGCCGGTAAATTATCGGGTAGGGCAGCTGAAGCCTACCGTGCTGTACCTCGAGAGGACAGCAAAGATTACCCTAAAGTAAAGAGGGCGATCTTGGAGAGGTATGCTATTACCCCAGAAGCATACCGGCGCAACTTCAGGGGCTTGCGCAAACCGGAGAAAGATTCTCACGCAGAGTGGGCACACAAGCTGGATCAAGCATCGCAAGGATGGATACAGGCCAGCAACGCCACTAATATGGAGGAGTTACGACAGCTTATGCTACTGGAGCAGTTTTTTAATGGCTTGTCCCCAGACGCACAAGAATGGGTGAGAGACCGTAAACCCCTCACCCTACCCGAAGCCGCTAGATTGGCGGATCAACATTTTGATGCCCGGAGGCATCACGGATCACAGAATAAGGCCCTCCCTCGGATTACCGGGCCACCCCATAATTTTACTCCTACCGACCCCACCGTACCCCTGCACAGGCCAGCACTGAATACTCCACCACCCCCCTCCCGATACAACGGCCGGGCTAACATTCAGTGTCACACCTGCAAGCAGTGGGGACACATTTCTCGGGAGTGCACCCAAAACCGGAGCCGGCAGGCTTGGAATCAGGTGCGACAAAATTTGGCACCAAGGGCTGCTGCACACCATTACCAGGTAGCCCCCGTCACCCAAGAATTGCTGAGCGCTCAAGTTGAGGAGCCGCTAGGGGTGCTCCACGAAGTAATGTCGGTCCGAGCCACCGACAACCGACAACATCATCGGCAGCTAGTAACCCTAGAGGGCAAGGAGGTACAAGGGCTCAGGGATTCGGGAGCCACTTTGACTTTGGTTGCACCACATTTGGTCCCGGGCGCAACCCACACTGGCGGGTCAGTGGCAGTACGGGTGGCCGGGGGAGCAGTATACCGGCTACCGACTGCCAAAGTACACTTGGATTGGGGTGTGGGAGAGGGGACTGTGGAAGTAGGGCTTATGCAAAATTTACCTGCAGATGTTGTGCTGGGGAATGACTTAGGCCAAATGACTTCCGCTTTTATTCCCCAGACTCCCTATCAGGAGGCACACCCCGTAACCACCCGGCAACAGGCTCGCACCACGGCTACACCGATACACTCTGAGGCTCAGGTAAGAGACCATGCTCCCCGACCGACCCCCATGTCCTGGGATACCCCGACTACCTTTGCGACCGAAGTCCAGACCGATCCCACCCTCCAAGTATATAGGGACCGGGCACAAACAGACCAAACCGGGCTAGAGGGGGAGCGGTACATCTGGGAGAAGGAGTTGTTATACCGTGTCACGACTAAAGATGTGGGGGGGTCTGTCACCCTGACTAACAAGCAGCTAGTGGTACCGCAAAAGTATAGACAGGAGCTGCTTAGAATTGCTCATGACATTCCCTTGTCAGGACACCTAGGGATGACCCGTACCCGGTACCGCTTAACGCATGCCTTCTTCTGGCCCGGCATCTCGCAGGATGTGCGCCAGTATTGCACCTCTTGCGACGTATGTCAGAGAGTAGGTAAACGAGGGGATCGCCACAAGGCCAAGCTATGTCCCCTACCCATTATCGCAGAGCCCTTCAGCCGCGTAGCGGTAGATATCGTAGGGCCCCTGCCAAAACCCAGTCCCTCTGGCAAAAGGTACATTCTGACTGTAGTGGATTACGCCACCAGGTACCCCGAAGCTGTGGCCCTCACTAATATACATGCCGAGACCGTAGCGGAGGCATTAATGAAAGTGTTTTCCCGGGTAGGGTTCCCCCAAGAGATAATCTCGGACCGAGGTACCCAGTTTACGGCCGAAGTTACCCAACATATGTGGAAGGTATGTGGCATTAAGCCAATAGTTAATTCCGCCTACCACCCCCAGTCCAATGGGTTATGTGAGAGGTTCAACGGGACACTGAAGCAGATGCTTCGGACGTTCGGGGAGACCCACAAAGACTGGGAGAGGTTTCTACCTCACCTACTCTTTGCTTATAGAGAGGTTCCCCAGGAGTCGACCGGATTCTCCCCGTTTGAATTACTATTTGGGAGGAGGGTGCGGGGACCCTTGAACTTAATTAGGGAACATTGGGAGGGAGAGAGTACTACCAACGAGACCCCTATCATATCATACGTCCTGGAATTCAGGGACCGTCTGGAGGCGCTCACTCAGGCTGTACACACCAACCTCCAGGCGGCCCAGCAACGACAGCGACGCTGGTACGATAGAGGAGCCCGAGACCGCAGCTTTCAGGTGGGACAGAAGGTTTTAATTTTAAAACCTGTCCGCACAGACAAGCTGCAGGCCATCTGGCAAGGCCCATACCAGGTAGTGGAGCAGCGATGCGACACTACCTATGTGATCGGCCCCTGCTCAGGGGTAGGGAAGAGACGCATGCTCCACGTGAACCTGCTCAAACCCTACCATGAGAGGATCGAGGATGTGACGGCCATCTGCGCCTCCTCCTTAGAGGATCAGGAGAACCTACCCTTACCTGACCTACTAGAACCCGAGGCACCGATAGAGCCCTCCCAGGGAGTTCAGCTGGGGGAGCGGCTAAGCGCCCATGAGCGTGCCCAGGTACAAGCGCTGATCGAAGCCAAAGGGGCTACCTTCTCCAATTTACCTGGTTACACTCCGCTAGCCACTCACCGAGTAGACACCCTGGGACAGCTACCTATGAGACAGGCTCCATATAGGGTTCCGGAATCCGTCCGTACCCATATGAAAGCCGAGCTAGATGAGATGTTACAGCTAGGGGTTATCGAACCCTCCGATAGCCCCTGGGCATCGCCGGTAGTCCTAGTACCGAAAAAGGATGGCACCACTCGGTTCTGTGTCGACTACCGGAGGCTAAATGACAAAACAGTGTCTGATGCCTACCCGATGCCCCGGATAGACGAGCTGTTAGATAAGATGGCACGGGGCCAGTATCTCACTACCATTGATTTGTGTAAGGGATACTGGCAAATTCCACTAGCCGATGACGCCGTCCCCAAGTCGGCGTTTGTCACTCCGTTTGGCCTGTACCATTTCAAGGTCATGCCCTTCGGAATGAAAAACGCTCCGGCTACCTTTCAGCGGATGGTAGATCGGCTACTGGACGGGTTCCAAGAGTATGCCTGTGCCTATCTAGATGACATAGCCATCTTTAGCCAGACCTGGGAGGACCACCTACACCACATAGGGGCGATCCTAGATCGTATTGGGGAGGCTGGGTTAACGTTAAAGCCTAGCAAGTGCCACATAGGTATGGCTGAGGTGCAGTATCTAGGACACCGAGTAGGGTGTGGGCAGCAGAGACCTGAGCCAGCCAAGATTGAGGCCGTAGCAAAGTGGCCTACCCCCAGGACTAAGACTCAGGTGCTGGCGTTTTTAGGGACGGCCGGCTACTACCGGAAGTTTGTTCCAGACTATAGCACCCTGGCCAAACCCCTGACGGACTTGACTAAAAAGAACCTTCCCCGACAGGTTGTCTGGGCCCCAGAGTGTGAGCAGGCATTCCAGCAACTCAAAACGGCTCTAACTAATGCTCCTGTGTTGACTGCTCCTGATCCAACTAAAAGATTTCTTGTTCACACAGACGCTTCAATGTTTGGATTGGGAGCAGTACTGAGCCAAGTGGGAGCCGATGGCGGAGAACACCCCGTAGCTTACCTAAGCCGCAAGTTACTACCGCGTGAAGTGAGCTACGCTGCCATCGAGAAAGAATGCCTGGCCGTGGTGTGGGCCCTCAAAAAGTTACAGCCATATTTGTACGGACAACCTTTTTCCTTACTCACAGATCACAACCCGTTAGTGTGGCTGAACCGTGTATCTGGGGACAATGCCCGGCTGCTGCGCTGGAGTTTGGCGCTGCAGCCCTTTGACTTTACCATTCACTATCGGCCCGGAAAACAAAACGGTAACGCTGACGGGTTATCCAGACAGACTGAACTCGAAAAGTGATCTGTGAGTACTCTCCCGGACATCCCCAAGCCGATCCGTTGGGATCAGACTGTGTATGCCGGCTTGGTTCTGGGGGAGCATTGTGGCAAATCTAGCCACTTCTGGACTATATGCAGTATAGGTTGTCCGTAGGCTGACTGTATGATGTGTTCCGTTAAATGTGTATGTATTGTGCTATGGCCGTTCGCACGCTGGCAGCCGTACGCTGCCAGCGTACCAGCATTCATACGACGAAAACACGGCCATCCTGGCCATTCGCCGTACGAATACGGGCTCCCCAGGTCGACCACACACTCCCAAGTCGTGTGGTACCAAGTAACCGATTGCAACATTGTTGCAATCGGTAATTAAGGGCTCTCCTAGGTGGCCGTCGATCCACTACCGACCATGCGGCGGTCGGCCATCTTGGATCCTTTGTCTCTGCAGCGGTGTTCGGTCGTCGAGAGCCTGGCCTTGAAAACGGCTACTCGATGATCCGAGCCCCGCTGGGGTTCCAGAGCGTTCGGGAGTTCCGCGTTCGGTACATTATCTGTCCCGTACTTATTCGGTACTTTTAAACCAACTTTCATGTTTAAATGTATTATGTGCGGCGTTCGGTCAATTCAGCTGGGATCAGAGCGGTATTCTCATAAAGTGTGCGCTCCGACCCCAGCTATCTACCGAACGTTCGATTATTCCAAAGTACCGAATATTATGTGAATTATGGATTTTAGAGTCAATTGTCGGTTTTGCTACACGAGGGGATAATCCACTTAATCGTCCATTTTAGTGGGAGTATCCCTCTCGTGTCGCAATGCCTGTTGGGAAAGTCACAATGCATGTTGGGAGAAATCCCCTGGATGATCTGTGTGGAAACCCCTTGCATGGGGAACTGTATAAATACGCTGCTTGTGAATAAACCGAGTTAGTGGACTCCCAAACTGTGTTTCGTCCGGTTATTGGGAGGATTGGGAATATTGCCTTGCTTTCTACTCTGACTGTGGATTTCCTGAAGATACCAACGGATGTCGTGGACGGTTATACCGCATACCGTTACAGCGTCCTTTTAGGCTGAGGTGCTAGCGACGTCTCTCCAGGTGTGACTCTTGGGCTAGCCTCTGTTGGGGACCGAGGGGAGGGTGTTCTCCAATAGCAATATTGAGTCCAGCGCCTCCTTATGCGGCCCTCTTCGCTTGGCGGCAGGGTTGTGAGTGTGGTGCGCACTGGTGTATCCGCCGCTTTGGGTCTGGTAGGCCTCCATTGTTGCCCGCCTATCTCGTGGCAGGTTGCTGTCACAGGTAGGAGATCGCTTGATGGGCGTCGGTGTAGTGGAGCCACCAACTCCTCTGGCCTCTCGGGCCTGAATCTGGTCGTGTCGCTGGGTGTTCTATGTGTTTTGTGCTCCACTGTTATGCGCTCCCATCTGCTGACTTCGGCGCACGTGGCAGCCACCATCTTGTGTGGTGCTGTTAGGCCCTCGAGTGTGCCGGCGGCGCCTTGGTGCTTCAGCTGCCATGCCCTCGGGTGAGGACCGGGATCACCCCCCCGGTCCATAGGGGGGGGACAGGGCCGGGTCCGCTCAAGCTCGAGCCCCAGTCGGGGCGCTGTGTGGCAGGATAGCGGTGCGGCGGCCGTCCGCCCCGCTCACCGAAGGAGTAAGCCCCAGTCAGGGCAAAGTTTCCTTCTCCAGGGGACTGTAGCCTGGAAAGCCAGCCTCCCCCTGGCACCAGCAGACCCTCTGCTTTGGGCAGTGTGGTTTTCGGTCAGCTTTGTGAAGAAAATTTCTTTTTTCCAGTGTATTTCGTGCTGTGTAGCAGGAGCCTCTGTTGCCTGCGACCGTCCAGCTCGGCGGTCCGGCCCCGCCCCCCCTGAACTCTATTAATGTTCCTACTACTCCTCCTTTGTCTACGGTTATACCCCCTCAGTACTTATTTCTCAAGACTGTCTTCGATAAAAGGGAGGCTGACAAATTACCGCCTCACAGACCCTACGATTGTGCTATCAATTTATTGCCTGGCACTATACCTCCAAAGGGCAGAGTGTACCCTTTATCTGTTCAAGAAAACCGTGTCATGGAGGAGTATATTAAGGAGTCACTAGAAAAGGGGTTTATTAGGAGATCCTCTTCTCTGGCTGGAGAGGGGGTCTTTTTTGTATCAAATAAAGAAGGTGATTTAAGACCGTGTATCGATTACAGAGGTCTAAATAAAATCACCATCAAAAATGCATACCCTATACCTTTAATCACGAAATAGTTTGACAGGCTAAAACATGCTACTGTATTCACTAAATTGGATCTTAGAGGTGCATACAATTTAATACGTATTAAGAAAGACGACGAATGGAAGACGGCATTCAACACTAGATCTGGCCATTACGAGTATACTGTTATGCCATTTGGTCTATGTAATGCTCCAGCAGTATTTCAAGAATTTATTAATGACGTCCTAAGAGACTTTATTCACACATTTGTAATTATGTACTTGGACGACATATTAATATACTCTACAGATTTACACACTCATCACAGACATGTTACAACAGTTCTGAAGACCCTTCTTGCTAATGGTCTTTATTGTAAACTGGAAAAATGTCTATTCGACCAATCCGAAGTCCAGTTTTTGGGATATTTGATTTCCGCTAAAGGTTTTCGTATGGATCCCCAGAAGCTTTCTGCTGTCATGGAATGGCCTCTACCACAAGGTTTGAAAGCCATTCAGCATATTCTTGGTTTCTCTAACTATTATAGACGCTTTATTAAAGGTTTTTCCTCTATTGTAGCGCCTATCACCCGTATGACAAAAAAGGATGGCAATACTCGTATCTGGTCTCCCGAGGCACTTCAGGCTTTTGAATTTCTTAAAACTACGTTCGCATCTGCACCTATTTTACAGCATCCTGTCCCCTCACTGCCCTATATTATTGAAGTTGATGCTTCCGATATCGGGGTAGGTGCTGTCTTATCCCAAAGAGAGTCGCCTGAAAAAACATTACATCCTTGTGGCTTCTTTTCTAAACAAATGTCCAAAGCAGAAAAGAATTATGATGTCGGTAATCACAAACTCCTTGCTATTATTTTAGCATTCAAAGAATGGAGACATTTGTTAGAAGGAACTAAGGATCCCATCCTCATATTTACTGATCACAAGAACTTATCCTACCTTAGTGAGGCTAAAAGATTTGTCTTCTAGGCAGGCTAGGTGGTCACTGTTTTTGTCCCATTTCAATTATATTATCACCTATAGTACCAGGTGATCGCAACACTAAAGCAGACGCTCTGTCCAGACAGTTCGAAACTGCTGACAAACAGGAGATTGATGTTACTCCTGTCATTCCCCCAGACAGGATTATAGCTACTACTATTTTGTCTATTTCCTCATCCCTCTTGCAGACCATACAAGCGAAACAAAGCATGGCACCTAGCGAGAGGCCTACGGATAAACTATTTGTTGATGTTCCCGAGAGACGGGATATTCTGTCGTTGTATCATGACACTAAGACTGCTGGACATCCTGGTATTTCCAAAACGGTGTCAGCCGTTTCTCTGTATTTTTGGTGGGATTCCTTGCGCAAGGATGTCACCGACTATATAGGTGCTTGTACTACTTGTGCCTGTATGAAATCTTCTCGTAGAGTTCCTTGTGGGCTGTTGCATCTGTTACCCGTTCCCAAGAGACCTTGGTCTAACCTGTCCATGGATTTAATTGTTGAATTACCCCCTTCGAATGGTAACACTGTTATCCTAATGATAGTAGATCGGTTTTCCAAGATGGCCCATTTTGTGTCTCTTCGCAAGCTGTCCACGTCTAGGGAACTGGCACTTATATTTGCTAGAGAGGTGTTTAGGTTGCATGGCATTCCCGTATCTATTGTGTCCGATAGGGGTAGCCAATTTATTTCCAGGTTCTGGAAAGCCTTTTGTTCTGAAATGCATATTACTCTCTCGTTTTTTTCCGCATACCACCCCCAGTCTAATGGAGCTGCTGAACGTGCCAATCAATCTCTGGAGCAGTACCTTCGTTGTTTCGTATCCCACCATCAGAACAATTAGTCTGACCTTCTTCCTTGGGCTGAATTTGCTCGGAATAACGCTACCGGCAAAAGTCCTTTTTACGTTGGCTATGGCCAGCATCCCGTTGTTCTTCCGGCTGCTTTCTCCTCACAGGGCATGCCAGTTCTGGATGAGCATTTGGCTGGTTTACATAATACTTGGGAGCAGGTTCAGCGTTCTTTGGTGGATTCCGCTGCTCGCCAGAAAGTGCAGGCTGACAAGCGTTGCAGGGCGGCTCCTTCTTATGTCGTGGGGGTCAGGGTTCTGCTTTCCACGCGGAATATTCGCCTCCGGGTGCATTTTATGAAATTGGCTCCCCGCTTTATTGGTCCTTAACGTATTTTGCATAAGGTTAATCCTGTTTCGTATGCCTTAGGTCTTCCTAAGAATCTGCGTATTCCTAATGTCTTTCACACCTCGTTGTTGAAGCCTTACGTACGCAACCGCTATACCCGGCATACTCCTCCTCCACCTCCTGTCTCTGTGGAGGGTCATGAGGAGTTTGAAGTTTCTGCTGTTCTTGACTCTCATTTCGAGACTTCAGTACCTGGTACATTGGAAGGGCTATGGGCCTGAGGAACACAGTTGCATTTCCGCTGACGCTGTTCATGCTCCTCGCCTTGTGCGTTCTTTCCATTCTCGTTTTCCTGCCAGGCCTGGCCCTCCCCGCCCGGAGGGCGTGTCCTCAGGGGGGGGGGGGTACTGTAACGGTACTAACCCTTTCCAGGGGCCGGCCGGGGTCCTCTGTTCGAGCCGCGCGCGGTCCTGCTGCTGCACGAGCCGCGCGCGGCTCATCCGAAGGCAGGAACAGGAAGGCGGGCAGTGACCGCGAGTAGCGGTCACGTGTCCCGCCTGACTCTAAGAGCGCGCCGCGGGTCTTAAGGGGGCAGTGGGAGCCTAAATTGGAAAAGGCCTCCCATTGGTCCCTGTCATGCCACACTCCCCCTACACTTACCTTTTGGGGGCGTGGAGATGACAGGGACCAATCAAAATAGTTGTTTAGCTATTTATACTCACCTTTTTCCCTTGGTTCCTTGCCCTATCGTGGTTTCTGTTTCAGTTCCCTTTAGCGCTTGTTGTGTTCAGTTGTGTTCCTTCGTACTTGACCTTGGCTTTGTTTTCTGACTACGTTATCTCTTTATCCTTATCTTTTCTGTTTGCCGGCTTGCCGTTTACTGTGTACCAGACCCCGGCTAGTCCTAGTTTACTCTGTCTCTTTGTGCTCTTGACCTCGGATCGCTCCTGACTCTGTACTTCTCCTATATACGTCGAGTCCGGCCACTCTAAGGTCCGGTAGACGTATCTCCTCTCTGTGTTGTCTTCTGGTTAGCTGAATCCTGCGTGTTGGAGTATATTTTCGTTACAGTGGTAAATCATTTAACAGAATAATACATATCAGACCCAAAAATGGTCAGTACAAAAAAAACATAAAGCATAAAAGAAAACAGAAAATAAACATTAATGAAAAAAAGACAAAATAGAAAAAGAAAATATGCACACTTATAACCGCATACAAAGTAACTGATACTTACCAAATCAACTGAATCTATGCAAAAATATAAATATAGAAAACTAAGAGAAGAGAGTGATACCACAGGTCCCTATATACGTGAGCATAAGTACTCAATCAAATACATCTGAAGAAAATGGGTGGTTTGGTCACCCATTAGGGATAACTCTCCAAGCCATGATCTAAAGATCATGGTTGTCAGGGAAACCATAAACAAATAAAATAATAAAAAGTGTCCCAAATAATTAAAACATTCACCAGAATATAAGAATAGAAAAGAATATGGCATATAACAGAAACACAACAGATCTGCTTTAACTTCCTAACAGTTAACTTAGTTTTAAGTTCTCTTAAACACTGATCACCTACACGCCTCCTGCATCTTTTCCACCATTTCCAAGTTGGTATCTTCTTCAGAATTACCTTATCCAACAAAGACAGCTGTGACACCAGCTGCACCTACTACCACTGGCACAAGTAGCTCATCCACTTTCAATGTTACCATTACTGACTCCACCACCAGCACCAATACCACCACTAACATTACCTGTACCTCCAGCATCAACAAAAAATGAAGCTGAAATTACTTTGACAAATGCCTTTCATTGTAGTGATTTTGCCCTGTCTGACAAGAGGAGGAAGCCTAGTTACATTATCTGGAGTCCCTCAAGAAGGTTTGGGCTGGTTGTCAGTGGCTTTGGTACAAATCAGCTGTTATATAACGTTTGAAATTCACTCTAAACTGCTGACTCTAAACTAAGGGCACTGTGAGCTGTAATGGCGCTATGCATATTCCCAGCCCTTGGTGGGGTTGGCTGGCATTATGGGCAGTCAGTGTTGGATGCATTCTTGCCTGTCTGCCATGCCCCTATTTTGGGCTGGCATCCCCTTTCCTATTGGATCCAGCGCTTTTGGGGGCAAACCAATGATGCATGTTTCTTTACTCTGCCCCTTTAGTCCCACCCAACTCTGTCCCAAATTCATACCTACCTATGTTGGCAAGTAGGCTACCATGACTGACTTGTTCTAAATTCCAACTTCAGTTACATAAGTTGGTATCAGCCATAAAAGTCAAATAAATTTGGCAGAAGAACCATGCCACTCACCAAATGTTTCGTCGCACCCTCTAAACTTAAAATGTGTCTCTGTCACTATTTGAAATGAGAATATGTAAGTTATGCAAGGTACAGATATTCAATGATATGCTTCTATTTATCTGCTGGTACACTATTCTTGTCAGATAAACAAAATACATTGTCGTAAATATTGTTGATGTTCGCTGTGTTTGTGTGTTTCTGTGGTTTATTTGTCTGTAAAAATAAAGCATTCCGTTTGAATGTCATATATATTTAGCAGGCTGTCCATTCTCTAAACTGATTGTATATAGTGTGCGGTCTCCCATTACGGTATATTAGCAATATCCCAAATGGGGACAGGGGGCATGTGTACCCATGAGGTTGCACTCAGACGTTCCTCTAAGGTAGTAACTCAGTTAGAGGGAATATCTGTATTGGAAGTCACTGGGTTAAACCAATCGCTAGCACAAATATGTGAAGTAATTTGAAGAATTAATGCATTTCTTGGCCACAGGCTGAGATCATTTTGAAAGATCCACTCTCCGTGACAACTCAATAATATGCCATATAGAGAGCAGAAATACATTTATTATACCGTATACAGAGTGAGCGAGTTGTGAAATATCATATGCCTGCAACTGTGGAAAACAGAAAATACCAAGTATTTCACAAACTTGCCACCGATAAACGGAACACATTCTCTCTAACCAAACCAACCATGCAAAAACTGCAAATTGTTTTTTATGTTTACATTTTCTATAAATTTATAGAAGATAGTGTTGTCTGAGTGTTCGTTATTTGGAAATTACTGCTCAATAGGCTCTATGTAACCACATCAGTCATATTTATGGTACCCTTTTTTAGCTTGTGTACCAGAAAATTTCCCACTTGCTTTACAAAGAAATTCTCACTTAATTCTTCACGAAAGGCAAACAAATCCATACAAATCTAGCAGCTTTTTTGTGTGAACCTTCTCGTTACCAAAAGTGTGAAACTCCTCATAGGCAGGGCCTTGTCACCATTTACAGCCTGTGTAGAGTAATTTCTAATTAGCTTTTCCTTTACATTTTTCAAGGTTTGCGGGCGACCGGGGTAAATTTATCAATGCTCATGTAGCACTGTGGCGGCAGAATAATATATGGTAATTAAAAAAACAAAGCAAAAGGAAAATAACATTATAGTTAATTATTTGGTACAATATATAGTGATGGTATTTTTACAATATTATTATTAATTACAGGGCATCAATGTGATCTGTGGCACCGTACAAGATGATTAACAACAATGTTACCCAGGCTACTTCAAACATCTGTTTTAATGTAGTTCTCTTGCCACCTGTTAATCTAGGGTCGCACCACGGCACCTGCATTGCGTGGTCACTGTGGCCCCAAGGCTATAAAAGCATGTGATCATTTGCCTAGAGCCTCATGATAACAGCTGTATTTGCAGGTGTGAAAAGAGGAGTACCATTGGACTGCTTGCTTAAATAAAATAACACACATGTGAAAAACTACACTACCCAGGAATCCTGCAGCAAAGGAGAGGAAATGTCGTTTGTCAGCTGCTTAATATCCAGGACCTGCAGCTTTAGAGAGAATTATAAATCCAGGGGTGGGGGCTAGCTTATTGGAGATGCAGCACACACAGGGCACTGAGCTATCACACACACACACACACAGGCTGGGGCTCCCAGGAGAGGGGGCAGGCAGGCTTGCTGCAGGTCACCAGGAAGGACAGTTAGCAAAGTTTGCCTCCCACACACAGCACACTGCAGCAGAGCAAAGTCACAGACACTGCTGAGCTGCATGCAGAGCCAAGTGCAGTGCATTCAATACACAGGCTCCTCCAGCACCCCAAGCTGCGCACTGAAGACTGGGTGATGGGTGTGCAGAACATTATATTGCAGAGGACCCTTCCCTAAAAGAGGGTGACTCAAAGGAGAGATGGGTAAGAGAGAGAGAGAGAGAAAGATCAGGTTTGCAGCCAGGAGTGTTTCTTGCAAAGTTTCCTGTGGCAGCAGATCTGGGACTGAGAGAGGGTGGGGTGTGCTTTTTTTAAGGCTGTGTATGTGAGAAGGGGTGGGGGAGGAAGGGGGGGGGGGGGGGAAGAGGTGGTGGTTATATGAAGAGGGAACAAGAAGTGACAATGTCAAAATAAGATGCACTGACAAGGGCACAAGTCAGGGAGATGTGTCCAGGACAGGAGTTCAAGAAAGACAGGAGACATTTCTTACCCTGCATGGGGCTCTCCTGACCCCAGTGTCAACTCCCCTCCCTCTTTCCCCCCTCTTTGCACATGTGTTCGATACTTTGTATATTTTTTTGAGTCCAGCACTGTCACAGAGGCTGCAGCTTTGATGAGCCTGCTCAGTGCTCCAGCAGATGTGAGGCTCCAGGACCCAATCAGGTAACCTTCCCCAAAATCTTCTCTCACCCAGGAACCCAAGACTCTGGATCAGGCTGGTCACCAATTTTAGGATTTTCAACCACCCCCAAGGGAAGTAACTGTCTGCTGCAGATCCTACATGTCATCAGACACACAGGTACTTACATATTGTATTTATGCATTCTATTTATTTCACATTGTATTCCATTCAATACCTATAAAGGAAATCACACTTAATGTTCCCAAAACATTTTTCTTACAACCATCAAGTATCTATGTTATTATTTTCTATCCTGTTTTGCTGTCTGCAATGAAGTCGGTTTTTTATATGAACCTGGTTCTTTCCAATGTAATATGTTAGTAAATATAATGTGCTAATCAGACCCTTTTATTGCAGTGCTGAGATGCCCCCTGTAATTAATTCTATATACTGTACAATATTTTATTATTTATTTTTCCCCCCGGTGTCAGTTTTCTAGCCAGATGCAGCAATGAATGGACTGCTGCATTATGCTACAGCATTTTCTGTCGAAAAACAATAACATAGTCAATTTTAATACTGCTACCGAAGAGGATATCAAGACGTTTTTTAAAAAAAAACAGTAGGGATTTAACAGTTACTATAAGGATGCAGTATAATTATACAATAAAAATAAATATACAGCGATAAATTGCCATGGTAACAAAATAATCTAGTTTAAATTAATAGGCATACAAATGAAAAAGTGATAGAAAATGCTAATATTTTGCTCCGGAGCCCCATTAATAGCATAAAAAAGTAAATATGCCGTATTAGATCAGTGCATCAACAGCCAGTGAACTGCAAAGCTGTGATGGAGAGAGAGATAGCGTTTTCAGAATGCATTGATAAATAGTTTTCTCTCTTTTTTTTTTTTTTTTTTGCTCTCTTCTTTGTCTCTCTGTTAACCAGTATATTCTAAAGAATGCGCCTTGAAATTAATTACTGTAAAAAAATAAATAAAAAAAAATACTAGAAAGGGGTTTATCTACTAAACCAGGAATTGTGGGAAATTGTCAATAGAATTTGAAATTTTAGACCAGAATTGTAGAACGAGAAATAAAAAACAAAACACTCTAATTGATCTGTTTTTCCAACTTTGCTACTTTGGCCAAAAATATAAACTTTCTATCCCATTACACCCATGTTCGTAGTTTAGTGAAAAAACCTCAATGGGGGCTATGTATTAGAAATAGGATGATTTTATTTGACACAATCAATTTCGGTCTATGTATACCTTTGTGCTAATATGATATAATGTACGTATATTAGTGCAGCTGGCCACACAGCAGGTACCTATTCTGACAGTAATTATATTATACATAAGTACAGATACTAAATATGTCCTGGTACAACTTTTTTGATAGAAATCATTTCGTACAGAACTTCCTGCATAATCAATCAAATAATATGGGTACTGCAAGCACTATCATGGCTTCCTTATTATATCGGTTATGGTAAAAGGAGGCTATAGGTGTAGGCCCTCCAGAACTTGTCAGACCATCTTTAAGCAGTTTGACAAAAATTGAGGGTCCCACTATCTCTCAAAGCCTACTCCGGCAGCTGCTGATAAGATAATTAGGAAGCTAGTCTTGTACAATTCTACAGTTTGTCCCAATGGTATTCTGCTGAAGTGGTTAAAGGCAATTCAGTATGGCAGAAACCTGTTAACCCAAATATTTTGGCAAAAGAATAAAGAAGTTGCACTTCCTCATTAGCATGTTGATTGCAGAAGGGGTGGGCTTTAGACATAGATGGATCTCCGATTTTTATCAAACAACTTGAAAATGGTTTGACAAAGAAACAAAAAAACAGAGGGTTTGTATCTGTAGGCTACTTGTGCTATATATGTACATTAAACTGAATTTATTTTGTTGCGTTGGATGTCTCTTTAAGAAGAGGACATTTTGTTTTCGTAGCAGGTCTCTTTTTTTCCGAAGCAGTTATATGTGAATTCTGAAAATATTGCTATCAATTATTTTCGTTACCCGTTTCTAAGTACAAAGAATAGTTTACATCTAATATGACATAACCACCTATGCTAACAAGATGGCTACCTTCACTGACTATAAAGTGATTTTGCCAAACTTAGGCCAAGAAAGCTCTTCAAAAAGTTTTCCATTGCAGGTATAATCCTAAATTTGTAATTTTGGGGCAACTTTTTTTTATATATATATATTTATATATATATATATATATTTTTTATTTTTTTTTACATTTACTAACTTCTATGTTTAACAAAAATAAAACTTCATAATTTGAACCAGTTGCAGGCTAGTGGAATAAAATCTTATTGCGACATTTTAACAAATGTTAAAAAAAAAGTTGTGATTTTGCACCCTGGTTTTGTTAATGAATTTGTAATACTGTGAGGGCATAATTGGTGCAGTAACGCAAGAGATATTGTTACGATTATGTACACAGTCCATTAGCTCCGTAGCTCATTAACAAGAAATAAAATCACATAGCTCATTAACAAGAAAAAAATCACCTTGGAAATTATATGCACTTATAATTATTACCTGTTCATGTGTTTTATAAATTAGTATAAAAGAAAAAAAGATCTTACACAATGAAGACCAGGCAAACAGTTGCTCAATGCTTATTGAGACTGCAACTCTTATTAAACAGATATATATATATATATATATAGGATAATTATGTTATTAAGTGGGATCTATCACATTGAAGTTATTGTTTTTTTACTTCATGAAAATAAAAGTAATTAGTAGATTGTTAAACATTTTTTTATATTCTTTATGGCTTGGTTGTATACATTTAGGAGTGGAAACACTCCACCTCCTTTAATGTCTGTGCCGAGGGAGAACCTCACGCGTTAAGCCTCCCCATAGGAGAGCATCTACTTAATGCTTTCTTATGGGTGATTTGAAGATGCTGGGCGTACTCATGCAAAACGTGAGGATAGAAACATAGAATGTGATGGCAGATAAAAACCATTCGGCCCATCTAGTCTGCCCAGTTTTCTAAATACTTTCATTAGTCCCTGGCCTTATCTTATAGTAAGGATAGCCTTATGCCTATCCCACGCATGCTTAAACTCCCTCACTGTGTTAACCTCTACCACTTCAGCTGGAAGGCTATTCCATGTATCCACTACCCTCTCAGTAAAGTAATACTTCCTGATATTATTTTTAAACCTTTACTCCTCTAATTTAAGACTATATCCTCTTGTTGTAGTCGTTTTTCTTCTTTTAAATATAGTCTCCTCCTTTACTGTGTTGATTCCCTTTATTTATTTAAATGTTTCTATCATATTCCCCCTGTCTCGTCTTTCCTCCAAGCTATACATGTTAAGTTCCTTTAACCTTTCCTTGTAAGCGGCATTTCACGGAGTCACTACAAGCGGTCTTAAAGGATCACTATAGGGTCAGGAACACAAACATGTATTCCTGACCCTATAGTGTTAAAACCACCATCTAGCCCCCCTGGGCCCCTCATGCCTCCATTAATATAGTAATAATCTTACTGTAGTCAAACTTGAAGCTGTAACTCTGTATGCTGTTAGACTCAGAAAAAAAAGCAGGGTGCTGACATCATCAGAAGTGGTAGCCTGATCCAATCACAATGCTTCCCCATAGGATTGCCTGAGACTGACAAAGAGACAGATCAGGGGCAGAGCCAACATGATTCAAACACAGCCTGGCCAATCAGCATCTCCTCATAGAGATGAATTGAATCAATGAATCTCGATGAGGAAAGTTCAGTGTCTGCATGCAGAGGGAGGAGACACTGAAAGTTTTAGATGCATTTTAGGCAGCCATGACCCAGGAAGGATCTCTAACAGCCATCTGAGGAGTGGCCAGTGAAGTTATCACTAGGCTGTAATGTAAACACTGCATTTTCTCTGAAAAGACAGTGTTTAGAGCAAAAAGCCTGAAGGTAATGATTGTACTCACCAGAACAAATACAATAAACTGTAGTTGTTCTGGTGACTATAGTGTCCCTTTATCTTTGCCATATAAACGTTGCAGTTTCTCTGGCTGAGTTGTGCATATGCCTTTTTATAGGGAAGTTTTTTTTCTGTATTGATGGGGTGAGGCTATAGAGGCAGGCTTATGGTGCCACATTACGGGCACAGGCATAGATCAAGTTTTCCTATATATTTCCCCCCAGATGTTCTCAGTCTACAACTACTGAGCCCAGCCTCTTCGGCTCCATTTGATGCAGCATCATCCCAAAACATTCACCATATACCCCCTTTCTGGGAATTGTGGGAAGTCATGCATGTTATCAGGGAATGGGATAGATGCAACAAGTCAGACAGACACTATTAAGGCAGAGAAAGCGATGTACTGGTATCTACTAAGTAGTCTCTACGTTTACTGGTGATTTCACCATTGCAAGTTCTAGGGAAATTCTAAAGTTAGCTGAAAGTGAGCTAGTCAGCTGTATGACTAGTGGGCGATAGGGTTACTGTAAGCTAAAAATATAAGAACACACAAAGGTGGCATGCCTGTTTTAACTTTGGAAAAACTGCAAAAGTGATCAAATGATGGGTTTGCACACATTTATACTTGCTAGTCAGGCTTCTGTCATTTTGAAAAAAAGTGTGCTGACAAGATTTCATGGGAAAATGACATTCTTTCACATAAAGATTGCGATCATCTCACAGATCAGTCAATAGATACATAGACTTTATTTTAAACTTCTACTTGCTATTGGGAAAAAAACATATGTACCCTGGTAGTTTTTGCTGGGTTGGATATATGGTAGATCAGCAAAAACAGTAATGAGATAGTTCCTCATTATATTGCACACCATGGCATGTTGTGTTTACCCTGAGCTTAGCAATGTTGTTTCTGTTCCCTTTAACAGCTTAGCTTAGTTTGAACTACAATTCTAACCAATATCAGGCAACAGAACATTGAGAGGCTAACTACAGGTATTGGGGTTGTTCACTAAACCAGGACTTGTGGAACGTTAAAAAGGGATAAGCACATTCTAGGCTAAAATAATTAAGCTGGAAAAATAGCACATTTGTGCAATTTATCCAATTTGACTAGTTTAGCCTAATTTTAGATGTTCTTGTCAGCTCACCAGAGTTCCTGGTTTATTGAATAACTAACCACAATAAAAGTTCATCTTCAACATCAGTTAGAAACTACCTGTTGTCTACCACACCTACATGCAGGTGACTCCATGTCTTTACTACAAGAGCCAATTGTCCATTTAAGAGTTTAAGAAGTTGCAGAAGGAGGATGGTGGTTTGGTGGGAGAATACAAATGGTTATCAGTAAAGAAAATACTAAAATGATGGTTCATTTCAGGTACCAAGGAGGCAACGGTGGGAATCAGCTGATTGCTGAAGGCCCTGAGATGCTTGTGATTCATTCTCTATGGATATAGCACGGGAGATCCGCCATATTATCCTCAGCCGCAGGGAGGAAGAGCTGGAGGGCAGAAACAGCTACCATCTTTCAATGCGTCGCCTCCCCCAGGACTGCCTGAACCTGATCGAGATTGCCCTGGTGCTAAATGCCATGGGATGCATCCAAAGTCTCAGCTGCAAACCCAAGGTCTTCAGAGAATCTATCTCAGTCCTCGAGATTAAGTCCTCCATCGATTCCAGGCCTACCAGCATTGACGAATCATCCAATGTGGTCCTTCGATACAGGACACCTCATTTCCGAGCCACCGCGCAAATTTTAGTGCCTCCCATTGCTGGGAAGGAAATCTGGAGAGTAGGATGGATCCAGGGTTGCAATCACATGGAGTTTTACAATTATTATGGAGACCTTGGCAAGTGAGTATGGTTCCAGAGTCAGGGACACTAGATTGTTTCATATGTGGTCTTTGAGCACTTTAGGCCTGCTAGTTTTTGTATAATTCTATTTAATGGTTGAATGTGAAATGAGAAAGCCCAGCAGCCGATATCAGCATGAACTCATACACCTGAGCAGCAGTGGTTAGCTAGTCACTTTCAGCTTATAACATGCTGGTATGAAATGGTCTGACTAAGGAATTGTGTAATCTCTTACCTCCGGTGGGGAAAAGGCTTTGGGCAGACACCGTGTTAAACTGAATGGAAATGTTTTAACATTGAAAAAAAATGTAATTCAGTTTAACAGTGTCTGACCAAAACCAGTACCAGTTGACTCCATGTACTATAACCAATTCAGTGAGATGAAATTGTTATGGTGCCTGCAGTGACCCTTGAAGTAGTCAGTTTTGTGGATTGCAAAGCAATGTGCTGAGTATTACCTGTAAAAAATTGTCTAATTAATACCCTTTGTAACTACAGGCGTTTCGAACTTTCGACCATTGTGCATACTGTTAGAATGTTCATGAACAGTTCTGCCGAGCAGTTTGTAGAATTTGCATGTCGTCAGAGGAAATCATATAATCATGTCTGATATATAGTTAAGAAAAACATATAAAAGCAAGCAGGAAGCACTTGTCTCTCTCTCTTTTTTAATTCTTTATTTTAGTTTAGTTTTTACATATTTTGTCAAGAACATTGCATACATTTGCATAGGAAGTGCAACAGGGTCAAATCGGACAATTACATAACGGCGAATATTTGTACTTTTCATTTGCATCAGCATCCACAAATGTAAACAAATATAAGTACATGACATCGAACGCATTTGTTTAGTAAGTGCAGCAGTGTCATCAGGTATAATAACAGAACATCGGTTGTGTTTGCTTATCATTAGGAGCGGTGTCGACCAAAGCGATATCGTAGCACTGAATTTATTTGATAAACTGATGCGTCGAGGTCATCAAATATAATAACATAACATAACCACGGGGGATAGTGGTTTGTCTTTCTTTTTAAGGCGCGTGCTGTCCTAAAAAAATAAAGTGATATTTAAATCACTGTTTACAAAAAAAAAAAAAAGTAAAAGTCATGCAATCACCAAAGAAAAACTTGTTTATTATTTCTGAGGTGTTAAGTGGAGACAACGGAATTGCAAAGAAAATTATTGCTGCTATTTTGGGCTATGTGGGCTACAGTTTCGTTATTACTGAATAACTCAGAATTTTCTAACAGGTAGCACTGAGTCAGATATCCTAACTTTACCCTTTCATTCTCAGGAATATGGATACATGCTGACTCTTGCTTTCCATTTTTCTGCGACCACAATCTTGCCATTAAATCCCCACTTACTGTTCTCTTTCCTCCACTGCTGCTTTGGGTCTTTACAAAAACATATTTGTCTGCCAAGACTCCATTCTGCCTTTGTGCATCTCTGCAAAGGGACAGCAAGGGGTGACTCCTTTGCCCACCTCTACAATTCAACAGTAACCTAGTAGGTATACATTCTAGATGCCACAAAGGTGAGCAAGATAGGGCTCTAAGCACACTAAGTGTGCACCATTGGTTTATTGCAAGCTACAGGGACAGCTTTATATGCTTTGTATAGCACAGATGCTTGGTATAACTGTACGTACTGTATGATGGCACATATACAGCCTTTTTTTCCCCCATTTTGGTGACAAATAGTTTTGGGAATTGTAGTTCATGTTAAGTCTATTCATTGCTGTTGAATCAATTTATTGTCTGGATATTAAATGAATGCTGCTTAGTGCTGTATGGTACTATTGATGTGTCTGTCAGCAAATATCAATGTTTATCAGTTTTTCATTATGTTGGGCAGATCATGAAAAACTTTTCCCTAAAACTTAAAATGAATATGCTCACAAAGGACATTGATTACAAAGGAATGCCAGAGTACTTGCCTTGATTCTCTACCTACAACATATTAAAGAGGCATTCTGGGCATCATAACAACTCTTACATTAAGGGGTTTTCAAACGGTTTAATCCCAAAGTTGCCTCCAGCACCAACCCTCAGATCCCTTAGGCGGTATCCGGCTTTTAAATCTCAGTTTCAATTAGAGCGAAGTGCGGCCGGCAGGGGCACCGCTGATTGGCTTAGAGTGTTCCTTTTTCAAGTCAGTGTTATTAAATGTCCAGAAATCGTGGGCAATTCTGGCCACCATACTCCCTGTTACATATGAAACGCATAGCTACCTGAGAAGTCAGAGCAGTGGCGCCAAATGTACCGGTAATCGATTAATTGTGTTTTAATAAATAATCAGACTAGGACTGTAATCAGTAAACTGTAGATTGAAAGCCACATATACCTTTATCATGAATGGATTTATTTAGTTAGGGCCCTTGATTTGAAAAGGACAGCTATAGTCACATTTGAACTATTCTGGTGTAAATTTTACAATTCACAGTGTTATTCGCTGCCATTCAGATTTTTAAAGCAGACCTGTCATTTTCTGTCATTATTTGCATAGATCATAAACCTTTTATAAAATATTCATGTTAACTGCATTGCAATTTTTATTGAAATTCCCATGCAATCAAAATGAATCACAAGAAAATAGGTACTTTGTCTGGCAAAGCTAACAAAAGGGAGCACAAAAATGTTCTTTTCCCCCTCGCATATATATCCATAATCCTCAATGTTGTACTCTTGTACATGTGCGAGGATAAAGCAATGATATGACTTCTGATGGTTAAAATGCCAGGGGTTGTAGAAAGAAGATGACGGCACCCAGGAGACAAATCTTCATACAAGTATAACTTACCTCTCCTTATCCCCCCCCCCCTCCCTTTCCCCAACCCAGCCCATTAATTCACTACAAATTACAGGGTTTTTCACTACAGTGTGAGTTCAAAGTGTATTTCAAATGTAAGATCAAAAAGGCTGAAGTTGAAAAATTCTCTGTCAGCTATGCTTCCAAATCAACTGCTTTGGCCTTAAATTTGAAATTCACTTTGCATTCACCTCAAATTTATAAGAATTATAACATTTTCTTATTTTTGCCCTAAGTGTGTAACTCTTGTCGATTCCCTAGAATTCCCTATGTTGTCAGAACACCCCTACAGCCTGCTGTTTATCAACCACCGCCCGAACCATGCATTTTTTATAAGCCTGATTGATTAAAATGGCGTGGGAAAACTCTATGGACGTTATATATGTGGTCTGTGGTCTATATTTTATTGATTTTAGGCCACAAATATGCGTTACTTAAAAGCTCCTCCGATTAAAACAGGGAAAGTGGTTTCCCAGTTTATTATAATAAACTATACGAAAAATGCTGAAATATTTTTCTGCACAACAGCTTTAGCACCAATTGAGCGTTTGGGGGTGTAGCTACCTTAAAACTAGTTCAGATATACCAATGTACAGTGTATGACCACAGCCTTCAAACGTTCAAGGATCACAGCCATTCTGAATATCTGTTTTAGGGAAAAAAAACAAGTTACTTTTTAGAATCATTTAGGATTACGATTTTTTTTTCATTTTTTTACACCAACTTGTAGCAAATGTAGTTTGCAAAACGTTGGCAAAAAAACCTGTAGTCACTGTTTGGTTATTGTTGGGCGCTGCTTCCACGCCCCTACCTCACGTCTCATAGAAGCCTGTGCCCGCTCAGAGCACAGAGGGAGGGTTTTAAATAAATACAAAAAAAGAGCCTGCAATGGAGGGAGGCTGGAAAGAGCGCACAAAGGGAGGGGAGAGTTAGCTTCCCCTTGCAGACACTTTTCTAATGTCTGTCAGCAGCGTTAAATATGCACAGAATTTACATTAGGCAGCCCGGAACAGAGTGCTGTAGTTGCAACAAGCCCCCAGCACACGATTAACAATAATTCTAGATCGGCAGTGTTTTAAGCAGAAATACTGCATATACAGAATCCTACCACCATGACCACTCAAAAGCACTGAAGTTGTCCTGTTGGTTGGAGTATACCTTTAATGAAGCAGTTATGGTGTATAGATAATACCCCTGCAATCCCACTGATCAGTTATTTTGGTGCTTTCTGGGTCAGGGCTGCACAGTGTCTACATGCTCAGAATGGATTAATTCAATTCATCTCTACGAGCAGTGGTGTATTTAGGATTTGTGCTGCCCTAGGCAGGACGGTGCTCGGGCACCCCCACCTCCCTTAATTTAAATTTTCCCCACCCCTTCCAGTCAAGGCCGCACTTTGACTGACGCACACACTCACTGATAGATGCATACACTCATTGACAGACACACACTCTCACTGATTTGACACAGTGATAGACACACACACACTATTACTCGGACACACACTGACAGACGCACATTCTCACTGACAGACACACAAACTCACTGACAGACACACATATTCACTGACCGACACACATACACACACACTCATAGACTCACACACATTTACTCACAGATACACACACACAGACATTACCACCAACACTCACAAATTATGTTTTATTATTTTTTTTATTTTAAATCCACCCAACCTCCATGGAAGAGCTGGAGTGGATTACTTACCTCTCCAGTAGGGCTGCTGAGCGGACAGGCAGAGTAGGCGGCAAGGGAGCTCTGATTTTACTGCTCAGCACCCTCGCGCGCAGCTTAGTGATGCTGGGAGCCGGAGTGACGTCATATTCCGGCTCCCAGCTTCATTAAGCGGCGCAGAGGGTGATGAGCAGGAAGAGCTCAGATGAGTATGCTCCCTCGCTGCCCGTCTGGGGGAGGCAAGCAAGGGATCTGCCTGGGCGCTTGGGGGCGGCTTTTGCAAAGTGATGCCTTGAGATGCAAAACCATAGGATTCAAGAGGGTGTACTTTCTTTTTCACATAACATATATACATATATATATTTGAAGAGATGTAAGCTGCACTCACGGTCTCTGTTAAAAATTAAATTCTTTATTATATTTCTTTAAAAATAGATTGACGTTTCAGTCTTCCATTCGGCCTTTCCTGAGGATCAAACATGCTGATCCATTTTTAACAGAGACCGTGAGTGCAGCTTACAACGCTTTCTATTGGAATACTTTGAGCCCTGGCTGGCACCCGGCACTTTACAATATTTTTAGCCTGTGTGCAAGGATGAAAACTATTTCTTTATATATATATATATATATATATGTATATATATATATATATATATATATATAAAAAACAGGAATCCTTAAACTGAATATCTTTAAATTGCCGGGTGCCAGACCTTTGGGCCTCTTTTATCCAAGGAAAACAGAAGTTGGAATGCACTCACGGTCTTTTAATACATTTTGTATCTTTATTCAAATTGCATTAAAAAAATCTGTAGATCTATGGATTTTATGCAATTTAAATAAAGATATGAAATTGATAAAAAGACTGAGTGCAGTCCAACTTCTGTTTTATTTATTTATTTATTTATTTTATTTTATTTTTTTTATTTGGGAAGTGGAATGTCCCCTTAACGCCCCCAAACCCAACTCCGCTTAGCTGTTTTCAAACAAATTGCACTGCAGAAGTGAGATACATTTGATAATAGCATTGACATATTCAGCTCGTTGAGATCTGCATTGGTTTGATCCCGAATAATGCAAACCTCAGACGGAACTTTATCAACTGATATGAAAAGAATTGAACCCAGTGAAAGTGAAAGAATATAATAATATTCATAATACTTCAACTTCACCATAACGAAAGAGATTTGCCTAAAGGAACACTCTAGGGTCAAGACTACAAATGTGTATTCCTGACCCTATGGTGTTAAAAACTATTTAGGTGGAAGGCCCACCAATTTCCCTCTGAAATAGGGTAAGAACGTATTTTTATTCCATTGCCAAGTAGGTCCGCCAGTGCAGGCCCCGCCCTGCTCCGCCTCTCTGGCTGACATTTTCAGAATTTACAATCTCAGCCAATACAATGCTTTTCCATAGGAAACCATTGGGAGGTTAATGCGCACGAATGGCAAAAACGCCAATTTGCGCCAGTCAGCATCTCCTCATAGAGATGGATTGAATTAATGCATCTCTACGGAGAAAGTTCCATGCAAGGCGTGGATACGCTAAACGTCAGTGCAGCACGTTGTGCAGCACTGACCCAGGAAGCACTCCTAGTGGCCATCTGAGTGGTTGCCACTGGAGGTGTCCCCAGGCAGCTATGTAAACACTGCATTTTCTCTATAAAGGCAGTGTTTACTTGAAAATGCTTGTAGAGACCTACTATACACACTCGAACAACTACTTTAAGCTGTAGTTGTTCTCGTGACTATGGTGTCCCTTTAACTCTGGTCTTTAACGGGTTAATATGAGGCTTTTGTGCCTTTGAGGACACAGTGCATTGAGCACAGTTAAATTAATGAAAATGTAATGTTCTTGTGGTTACCTCCTCCATGCTGCGGTAGAGAACTCATTAAAGTCTGTCCGGTTTGTGGCACTATAGGGTCAGCGTGACATGTCCCCAGTCCTAGAGTGCTGTGATCAGCATGGTCGGAGATTACTGGGTGACCTCCACGGCTCAAATGAATACAAGATAAAAATGTTCAGGATTGTTCTAGTGGTTTCCCTGAAAATCTCCCTGTTGTAAATGGTCTATTACAGTGAAATCCTCTCTACACGACTTATACAGTAATAACAATGGGTTTATGATGAGAAACAAGTCACACAATGTTTGTTTTGAACTCACTGTTTAATGCAAACATCCTATAGTTTTATGAGCACAGTTAAATGCTATTATCCTGCCCATTTATGCAACCTGTGTTCTCTAACCTATGCTGGATTGCAACCCCTGCTATGCTGAGCCTGGTACGTGTTGTAGTTGCGGGTAAAATGCCTATGGTTGATTGTGAACCTCACCATAGTAAGAAGATGTTTTTATAGGATTTCTGGGCTCCTGTAACAATAAACGCCACTGACAGGAAATATAAATCTAATTATACTGACAGGAAATATAACATTTCCTTTTTGAGGTGAGCGTTTCAGACATAATATAGAATAAGATGGAGGATGGGCTTAGTGCACCTTGTGTTTCTGAATTTCGTCCCCATGCTTTAGTTTAAAGGGACTGTCCAGTGCCAGGAAATCAAACCTGTTTTCCTGGCACTAGAGAATTCTACAGTGCCCCCCTCCCTTCTGCACCCCATCCCATGTTGCTAAAGGGGTTAAAATCCTTTCAGACACTTACCTGAAAACATCGCCGATGTCCCTCCGTCAGCGTGGGAGACCTAATGCGCAATGCGCGGCACGCATTAGACCTTGCCATAGGAAAGCATTATTCAGCGGAATGCTGTCCTATGGGGATTCCGGTGACGCTGGAGGTCCTCATGAATAGCGTGAGGACGCCCAGCGTCGTTTAAGCGACCAAAAAGTCGTTTAAGAACCTGGAAGTCCCTCTAGTGGCTGTCTAATAGACAGCCACTACAGAAGGACTTCAACATGCAAGGTAATTATTGCAGTTTATAAAAACTGCAATAGTTATACTTGTCGGGTTAAGGGTAGTGGGAGTTGGCACCCAGACCACTCCAATGGGCAGAAGTGGTCTGGGTGTCTGGAGTGTCCCTTTAATGTAGTGTTTTTGGTATAGAGTTCATGCCTGCATTCTCACTCTCAATTCTTGATCACACATACCCTGCAGGTGACCTACACAGTCCCCCTACACATTTCCTGTAATGAGAAATTAGGTTTAATTTAGAGTTTCCTATCTCCTGCTTTGTTAATAGCCTGCTAGAGTCTGCAGTAATCTGGGATTAAAGTTGAGTTAAGAGAGCAGGGGATAAAACGTCTAAACTAAACACACTATGCTATCACATCCAATTGAAAATTACAAATATTTTTTCAAGTTGTGGTGGCGTGGGTAGGTCTGTATAAAAGAAACACAAGTGATTTAACCCCTAAATGGCAGAGAATTGAGCAGGGGCACAATCTATTCCTAGGGTAGGCAACCTTTGGCACTCCAGGTGTTGTGGACTACATCACCCCTAATTCTTTCCCAGCGTTATGGCTTTAAGAGCAATATGGAATCTGTAGTCCACAACATCTAAAGTGCCATAGGTTGTTTACCCTTGATCTTTTCAATACACTAAAAGTGCTTTGTTAAGCTATAGTGGTTTTGGTGCTTAGAGTATCTCTTTAATGCACAGGTAGCTGGTACCAACTGCTGAACACCTAGAGGCCAGGTCCCATTTGTATATCCAGCCTTAAATATCTGTATTAGTAGATGCAGCTGAGGTTGTCAGATCCACCAAGTTGTCTTGTCATGTAGTCGCATATTGCTTACTAAGGGCAGTACATTAAGAGGGCTGCCCTGCAGCTTGTTGCTCCAGATGTACAAGCAGGAGATCATGTTTTTAAAGGATCATTCTAGGCACTCTAATTATCTGTTATCATTGAATAGTTAGTGCAAAGAGAACCCAGGTCCCGGGATCACTGCACCCTAGATCAGTGACCAAATTGTCCACAATACATGTACATTGTGAGCATCTATTGAAAATAAACCAGATATGATTCATTAGCTATGGGATAGCACAGGACAGCAGTTATCAAATTTCTAGCAGCCCATTTTGCTTAGGAAGGCATATGTGTTGAACTAATTAGTTTGCTGTGTGGGAGACATTTGGACATCTAACCTCCCTGTTTAAAACCAGGGGTCTGGGTCAGTCTCAGCTTGCAATATATCATTGAGAACCTGTCAATCACATTTAGATTTGTATCCACTTAAAGCAGAGTATGCAGTATTGCTGTTAAAGATGTAATTGAAGGCTCCATCCCCTTTGATGTCATTTGTATTCTGGCCTAGAAAAGGTTTTCAGTGAATTTGGTTCAGTAATGGATTTATGCACTCACATTACCTGCGCAGTCATAAGAAGCCCATGAGACTGATATCCTTCCAGAACTAAGCAATGCAAGGACTCCATGGCATTGGTAGGAAGCCTGTAGCTAAGTGACCTGCCATTGTTTCTGTGGGAAATGCTCCCTATAACATAAAACGATTGGACTGCAAATCAGATTGTGATCCATGAATCCAAGAAAGATTGAAAACATGACTGCCCCTTTAAAAAAAGATGAATCTTTGCTCCTCGTGTCCTTTGGTGTGGGTGGGAAGTTTCATTAGCTTCACCCAAAGAAAAGTCTCAAAAATTGCTTCCCAAACATACAGCCATCCATTCATAACAATCTAGTTCTAATCAGTATTCCCATTGGACCAGAAAGCCTAAAATTGAAAACCATTGGGGGTCCATGAGGACTAGATCAGAAAACATTGCTAGTGCCCTTCATTGGATATTGAGCCTAAGATGTATCGGTTTGCAGTAAAGTTTATATTTCCTTGTTCCCACAAGGCAACATAATTATGTGAATGCATATACACTGATCAGTCACAACATTAAAACCACTTGACTAATATCATGTTGGTCCCCTTTGTGCTGCCAAAACAGCTCCTATGTCGCGGCATGAACTCTACAAGAACTCTGAACATATGCTATGTTATTGGGCAACAAGAAATTAGCAGCAAATCCTTTAAGCCCTGTAAGTTTCAAGCTGGGGCCTGCATGCATTGGATTTGTTGTTCCAGCAGATCCCATAGGTGCTCAATTGGATTGCGACCTAGGGAATTTGGAGGCCAAGCCAACACCTTGAATGCTTTTCTATGTTCCTCAATCCATTCCTCAACATTTTGTTGCAGTGTTGCAGCATGCATTATCTTGCTGAAAGAGTCCACAGCCATCAGGGAAAACCATTGCCATTAAGAGGTGCAAATGGTCTGCAACAATCTCTAGGTTGTTGGAACGTGTCTAAGTCATTTCCACATGAATGCCAGGACCCAAGGTTTGCCAGCAGAACATTGCCCAGAGCATAACTGTGCCTCCGCCAGCCTGCCTCTTCCCTTAGTTCATCCTGCTGCCATCTCCTCCCCAGGTAAACAACGCACACCCATCTGGCCATCCACATGATCTAAATGAAAACATGATTCATCTGACCTGGCAACATTCTTCCTTTGATCCATGGTTCAGTCATGACACATGTCCACATTGAAGGCGCTTACGGTGGTGGACAGAGGTCATCGTGGCACTTTGACCGGTCTGCGGCTATGTGGCCCCATACGCAAACTGCGATGCACTGTCTGTTCTGACACCTTTCTATCATGGCCAGTTTTTCAGCAAACTTAGCTACAGTAGCTCTTCTGTGTGATCGAACCAACTAGCCTTCACTCACCGTTTGTACATCAATAATCCTTGGATGCCCATGACCTTGATGCTGGTTCACTGATTGCCCTTCCTTGCACCACTTTTGTTGGGTACTATTTGATGCCTACTGGGAGCACCCCACAAGACTTGCCGTTTTGGAGATGCTCTGACCCAGTCGTCTAGCCTTCACTATTTGGTCCTTCTCAAAGTCACTCAGATCTTTTTGCTTGACCATTTTTCCTGCTTCCAACACATGAAATTCAAGAACTGACTGTTCACTAGCTGCCTAATATATTCCCCCCCCCCCCTCCCCCCATTGACAGGTGCCATTGTAACAATATAATCAATGTTATTCACTTTACCTGTCAGTGGTTTTAATATTGTGACTGATCATTGTATGTTTCTGTGAAGGTCACCCCTTTTTAGAAAATCACTAGCCATAAGTGGATACATTGCATATCTGTAGCTGGAAACAGTCCATGTCAGTGATGATTAGAGCTGGGAAAATAATTAAATAAATGGAGAGGATCAAATATTTAGCGATGACTGTAAGTGATTATTATTATAAATTAATAATAGGAGCAGGACGCAGGGCTTTCGCTATGAATCTAGCTGTTGGCTGTATCTAGTTTTCAATAAGTGTAAAATCAGCTGTGGACTCGGGTAAGTAGATACATGTCCTTCGTCAAGGTGTCTGTCCATTTTAATCTCCATATCCATTTCAATGTCAGAGTAAGCAGTATTTCAACATTCTCATCTTCTCTCCTTCATGAATATTCAGCAAAACACATGACTTGTGAGAAGGTGATTACGGTAAGTTGTTCCCCCAAATCCAATGAGCTGCATGTAGTGGGTGAACAATTGCCAGGCACCTAATGGATTCCTGTCTAATAGGGGTGGACCTGCCTAATAAAAAAGCATATTATTTGTCTGCCCTGATATGCTATATGTGAAAAGTATATATATATATATATATATATATATATATATATATATATATATATATATATATATCTGTCTGTCATACATAGGCTATTACATAAAAATCTTTATAAAATACTCACATTGACTGTGTTGGAACTTCACTGATCCAACCAGGTCCAACAATATCATAAGACATAGGAGGGACTACTTTGTCTTATTATTTTTCCTGTGCTTGACAAAGAGCAGAGCTACCTTTTGTCAAGCCTTGTTAAGCCCTCAGCCATCAGTAGTGATGGCTGCGGGGAAAAAAGGCTCTGTCTCTAGTAGCAGGATTCCTCCGTTGACCTCTGTATTGCAGTATACAACATTGACATCAGATCCTGGAAGCTGAAGTATTAGGAGCTGATGAGGATTGTCAGGAAGAAGATGGAAGCTGTGAGGGACAGGTTCTAGTAAATTAAAGACTTATGTCAATCAACCGGGAAAAACACACAGAAAAAGTGATTTTATTACAATAACTGACCTTTCCCTGCACCCCCTGGCCACCGCACTGCCAGTGGGGCAGTCACCGTCAGGGGTCTTCTCAAATTATGCGAAGACCCCAGATAGTGACAGAGCCACATTAAGGGAGCTTGAGGTAGAACATGGTAACATCTGCTACAGTACTTAAATATAAAACAATTGTAGCATTAGAATAAATAGTCGCTAGCTGTTATGCCTGAAAATATGCCACCTCAGACCTACTCAGCATAGTCTTAGTTCCAAGTTCCATTTTAGCTAATATTAGGTTTATTATAAAATTATGGGATGACAATTATATAGGCTCTATGCTTTCCATTCAATTACTATTGCCTAAACGTTAAAATTCACTTTGAATTCTCTCTTTAGTGAATAATCCAGAAAACGTCAGCATGTAATTTGTATTGGCGTTTATTTAAACAGAGAAAATAGTATAGGTAGAAGAATAGATTGTTGGGTGTTTCTTCAAACAGAGCTGTTTTGTCTGCATGTCATGTTATTTTTGCTGTTTATCTTCCATTTTCACTGTTTTGTCTGTTTCAGCCGTAATCTGTCTAGATTGTTAGTGACATTGAGGAATGTGAGAATGAAGTGTTACTTTTTCCTTTTACTGTTAAAATAAAATTAAAAGGTTAGCCTTTTTCAGCAAAACTGATTTTTGTTTCCTTTAGTCTTTACCTAAAGGAACACTCAGTGCACCATAACCACTACAGCTTGTGGTCGTGGTTATGGTACCAGGAGTGCCCTGGCACCCTTCCATTGTAAGGAATCTTTTACTGAACAGATTGACCTTGGGTCAGCTTGGTACCGCTCTCCTCCTGTACTACTAATGCTGAAGAACCAAAGTTCTTAAGTGGGAACTTCCATTAGCACATTGGCCGAGAGCGTCCGCTAATGAGCTAACAAAACGTCTGTAAGCTTGTTTGCTGAGAAACTCCTGTCTCTAGTTGTAGAGGCAGTGGAGGCAAGAAGCAAAATCCGTTGGACCCCAGGTAAGAAGCCAAATCATTTAAAAACGGTTTGACTCCTTACAATGGTGGGAGGGGCACCAGGGTACTCCTTGGAATGTTTTTTTAAGGGGAAACTAACGTGCTAGAAATACAAAATTTCCTAACATTATAGCCCCCCACTCTCTTGCACGCCCCCCTCCCGCTTTGCAGAACCCTTTTGTAACTTACCTAAATCCGCCTCCGCTCCTCCTCCCCCGATGTCAGGGACCTATTGTGCATGCGTTGCAATCGCTCGCATTAGGACTACCCCATAGGAAAGCATTGAAAATCCTTTCCTATGGGGTTTTAACTGATGCTGGATGTCCTCATGCACATTATGAGGACGTCCAACATCAGTTTTGTGACCAAGAGTCGCCTAACGACCCAGAAGTCTCTTTAGTGGCTGTCTGGTAGACAGCCACTAGAAGTGGAGTTAACCCTGGCAGGTAATTATTGCAGTTTATCAAAAATTGCAATAATTACAATTGCAGGGTTAAACTGACAGGGGCACTGCACCTAGACTGCTTCAATGTGCCTTTAGTGTCCCTTTAAGGTTATATGGCAATATAGAAGTCATGTTATGCAATTGTAAAAACTATGAGCCTTTTTTTTTTTTTATCTTTCTATCTTGCCACATGGATCTGCAGCTGTACAGCAGCTACTTCCCCATTCACTACCCATTTACCATCGAACTTTCACATGGATTTTAAGACAATCAAGAAATGCATCATTTGATATCTTCCTGTTCAGTTTTTTTTTTAGTCTACAGTTGCTTACAATTGCACATGGTCCAATGGTGTAACAAATAATGCAAGTGAGCATGCGCAACTCAGGAGAGGAAAAAATAAAAAAGTACATTTTAATACTGGCTGCTGTTTTATTTTTTATTTACTCTTTAGAATGGTGTGTGGGGGAAAGAATTGCAATTGTAAGTATTACATCTAATTTTCATTATTAGTGACTCAACAGTGCAAACCAAGGTAGCGGATATAATTGTGCCACTCTGATAAACTGTAAATAGAAATGTGCACAATAACTGTCACTTGCACAAAATAGCATGTTTAAAGAACCCATTCCAAGAGTTAAAGAGTTATTGCAAGCACCATGACCACTTTATTGAGTTAAAGTGGTCAAGCTGCCTGAAGTCTGCATGTGCAGCATTTTGCTTTGAAATGCACCTTACAGATTAACCCCTTAAATCCACCTCTGGCTGCGTTATCAGCCAGCCCAGAACAAAGTTCCGGGCTGGTCATTGTGAATTCTGTGCAAAATTTGCGCCTGACACCAGCACGCACAGTGTGTGCCCCCTGTCTCCCATCAGTCCTTTCTCTGACCTCCCTTACCTTCCAACGAGGGAGAGTGGCATCAGCCTAGGAGGACCAGACTGAGGGAGAGCTTGGACTCAGCAATGAAATGTAGGTGAGTTTTACTTCTTTAACCCCTTAAGGACCAAACTTCTGGCATAAAGGGGAATCATGACATGTCACACATGTCACGTGTCCTTAAGGGGTTAAAAAAACTAAACTTTGGGCCACCTCAGAAAGGGTTACTTCAATTAAAACCATTTTTTTTTGTTTCAAATGTGGTCATTCTATATGCTAAAATAATTCTCTCCAAGTATATTTGTGCCCTAAATCCCTTACCCTTACAGCCCTGCCTTGACTCACAAAGTTAGAATGGCAATGCATGCTCAAGTGCCGAAACATTAGGTCTTAACTTGTTCCACTTGTCGACAGTAGGCCAAGAACATATTTATTTTCTATCTCCCCATAGTGCATTTTACACAGGGCACTGATAATGATCTCTGTGTTAGTGGCTGCCTTGGAATTACCAACTTTATCCCCCAGAATTCAACAATTCCCCTATGGAGGACTCTTCTGCGTAATCAGAGGTATTATTGATTCCATTCACAGGATACCTTGACAGACGCCCCAGTTTGCTCTGTGCCTAGCCACTGTCTGATACAGCTACATCTCTAAGCCCTGTTCTTCCTATTAGAGGAAGCGGTATTCGTGTCTGTAGAAGCATCCTGTACGTTGCAGAACAGGAAGGGGGGGGGGGGGGGGGGGATCCTTGTTGTGAGCAAAGATTCTACCCTTGATATAGCAGGACGTTCTTATAGCGAGTCAGGCCATGCATGTAAGGATGTTCTTTAAAAAAAAAACGATTGCATCTGCCAGGATGTAGAGATTGTAATTTCTATGGTATGTGGGCATTTTAAGAACGCACGGCAGCAGTTTACCAGATTCCACCGCAGCCCACTTCCCCCCCCCGCTATTTCCATATGTGTATATTGCAGAGAAAAACTGAAACAAAATTAGAATGGGTTTAACCCCTTGTGGAAAAATCCCATTATTACGATAAAAGGTGCTTGGGATGGGTTTGTTTATAAGTGGTTAAAACAGCATCTTCAACGATTCTCTGACATCGCCCACATCTACAAGGAAATTAGTCTTATTGTACATGAATTTCACGTGAGAACGCACTATCTCACTATTACATGTAGTTCGTCTGTGGTTTATGCAACTAGGGCAGAAGTTGCTGGATGCAAATATTAAAGGGACACGAGCAATTCAAATATTGCACAATCACACAGACTGAATGAATGATCGAGACGACTTGAGAAAATGTAGTAAACAAAGAATCTTGAGAATATATATAATTTTTGTACGAATAGTAAACATCTTTAAATTGCAACACACAAAATATTGAACATGACCTATAACCTGTGTTAACCTTTATTTCATGTGATGCTACTTTTTCTTTTAATTGTTCAATCCTGACATGGACAGGACTCATTGTGCTGGAGGAACAGAATTTTTTTTTTAATTATGAAATTGGGGAGAGGCAAGATGGAGGGGGTACTTACAGGAAGGAGGTACATATTGAGATGTGGATTTCTACATTTAATTTTGTTTTACAGACTTCACAAACATATTTGTCAAATCTGGGGGAAGAGTAAGCATTATCTTTATATATATAAAAAAAAAAACACAACTTAAGAAGTGTCATTTCCACGTTTAAATACCGTAAAGGGAGTCACTCCCAAATATTTCCAATATAATATTTCCAATATTTTATTTCTCTGGTAAATAATCCATTATAAGATACTTATATGGCTATTCCAGAAACGAAAGGATATTTTTAGTTACCTGGGATGGGAGGGCTACGGCTAATGTGATTTATGTGTCTGTGACTGTACAAGGACCACATTCTAAGTGGCATGATGCAATCAATGGTTATGTTTTTCATTTAAATCTCCTCATAGCTTGTACATATTCCATTAATGCTCTGTTTATTTTCCTTAATGAAATGCTAATATATAAATTTGAAACAATGATCGCCACTTGTCAAATATGCACACTTCTTAAAGGGTTACTCCAAGCCTTTTTTACTGTATATTTTCCGCTTTATAATGCCCTATTGGGAATCCAACCCTAAAATAAGTAATGAAACTAAGCTAAATCTTACCTAGAAACAGGTAAGGCTCCCGGCGTCACTCTGCACTCCCCTCTCTGACGTCATGGCAGCCATCACGAGGTCCAATCTAAGGTTTCCTGTAGAAAAGCCTTTCTATTGCTTAATGTATTTGTTCTGGTGAGTATAATCATTCCATTCAGGCTTTTTGATGTAAGCACTGTCTTTTCAGAGAAAACTGAGTGTTTACATTACAGCCTAGGGACAACTCCACTGGCCATTTCTCAGATGGCTACTAGAGGTGCTTTCTAGGGCAGTTCGGCACACTGTGCAGCACTGATATTCAGTGCCTCCACCCTCTGCATGGAGACACTGAACTTTCCTCATAGAGATGCATTGATTCAGTTCATCTCTATGAGGAGATGCTGATTGGCCAGGGCTGTGTTTGACTTGTGCTGGCTCTGCCCTGACCTGCCTCCTTGGCATTCTCAGTGAATCCAAAGCTTTCCTTGTGATTAACTGAGATTACCACTTCTGATAATGTCAGCCACGGAGGCAGATCAGAGGAAGAGCCAGCAGCAGCAGACTCGAAATATAGTATTTCCAAAGACAAGGCGAAATATAATATTCCAAAGACAAGGCGTGCAAGGGGGCTGGATGGTGTTTTTAACACTATAGGGTCAGGAATACATGTTTGTGTTCCTGAACCTATAGTGTTCCTTTAACTGTCTCAAAGTGCATGCTTTAGAGAGAGGGGAGGGGGAATAAATGAAACACATACGTCTGTTTGCATGGTGAACGCTGATGGATGGACATATTTTTGCACAAAATTGACATTTGGCAGTCCAGAAAAGATTTCATTTGACCTTCCAAAGTCTTCTGTGCGGCGAGTACAATTAGACTGACTGACAGAAACGCTTTACATACAGACTCCTATCAGTATGACCACTTCTAAAAGCAGATGTGGTCATGGTGGTTGGACTAATCCTTTGAGTTTGGGAGTTATTGGAAGAGGGACACCAGAGCAAAACCCAGGAGCGCAGCACAGCGTTCCCAATGAGGACAGTCTTAAAATTGTTCCTTAAAATTTAAATGGTTTGATGTACATGGAAGGACTCGATCTTTGATTAATCCCTCTAATCTTTACAGATCCAGCTGGGAGCTACCAGATCTTGAACAAGGTAAAATCCCAGCCATCAGCGACTCTGATGGAGTGAATTACCCCTGGTACGGCAACACCACCGAGACCTGCACTGTCACTGGGCCCACCAAATGTGATACTAAGTTCCTTGTCAGCATGAATGACAACTTCTACCCAAGCGTGACATGGGCTGTTCCTGTCAATGAGGGAAATGCACCCAGGCTAACAGGGATCCACAGAGACCAAAGTTTTACTACTTGGCTGGTGGCTATCAACATGGCCAGTGGTGAACATATTATTCTGCAAACCATCAAGTGGAGGATGAAATTGGAAATAACAGTAAACCCCAGTTTACCCCTGGGACAACGAGCTAAACTAAAAGAACCTTTCACCCAAGAGCAGCCCCAAGTGCTTTCCAAGAATGAACCCATACCACCGAGTGCACTAGTAAAACCCAATGCCAATGATGCCCAGGTGCTGATGTGGAGGCCAAACAATGGACAGGCAGTTGTGGTCATAGCCCCGAGACATCAGAGGATCAAAGCAGACAAAACTCAATAGCTGCCACTTTGAAAGGGGAGAACCAAAATAATGAACAGGTCATAGATTTTGCTTTATTCGGGTATCACTGTGTTACTTGATAAACATGGGAGGGAGTCTCCTGCACAATTGAAGCCTCTCTCCTGCCAACTAGAACAATATTATTGCAAAGTGCTACTGGAAGGCCAAATAGGGAATGATGGTGACAGGGTCAATTAAACAATAGCTACCAATGGCAGAACTGATGGGAATGTTAGAACTAAATCAGGTCGACCAGCTTTCAAAATTCCATCAAACATGAAACTTTCCAACTTGGCCAGTTGAGTGACCAGATCATCAGTGATGTATGATAACCCTGGATCCCTCCTGAATATAGATAATACAAGTTCAGGATTCCAAAGAAGCCCACTGAGTTTATTCACTATCAACAAGGGAAATTACAATTATTTTGGTCAAAATAGCCAAATCGCAAAAAATATTTGTCTGCTATTTCGGTGTACAGATAACAATTCTCTTGCCAGTTCTAAACATTGCCCAGTTTATTCAATACCAGCTATAGATAAAATCCAAATTGGTCATGTTTGATACTGATTTTTTTTGTAACATTCACAAAATGTATTTGTAATATTTTTAGGTGGTTATTAGTTTGTTCAGTGTACTTCAATGCTTTTATTCCACCTCAGAAATATCACATGCGACCTGATACAATAAGATGTGAAAAATGTTTACACATCTATGTATATTATTGCAAAACCTCTGTTTAGTTTTTTTAGTTCTAGCTTCAAATTTAAAAATGTTACATTACAGGGTTACCTGTAGCACCATAACCACTTCAGATTGCTAAAGTGGTTATGGTGCAAGCATTCTGTCTGTGCAGCTAGAAATGTTGCCAACTCAAAGATATTTTGCTTTTCTTACCCCAGTGAACTCCACCTCTGTCTCCTGTCAATAATTTTTTTTTTCTGGTCTGGCTATGTCAAGTTTATCCATGATTTGCATTTAGTGTCAGTGCACACTAATAACAAACACATAGCTTCTCATACTTTGTATATCCCGCAAGTGGCTTTCTTTACTGTGTGTGCACACATTTTTCTGTCCTCCCCAATCCTTCCCACAGTATTTGTCTTCCCTTCTCAGCTTAGAAATCTCAATGTGTATGTTTTTTCTGTAGCAGCCTTAATAGCCGCACAAGTGCAGTTGGTCCCAAGGGTATTCTCTATGAGAACTATTTGATTAGACACTGCCCCGTATGAATAAGGGCATTTATGCTGGGCAGAGAAGTAGGATGATCAACATTAGCTGCAGAAGCCAGTTCTGCAGCTAATGTAAGGCAAGATTTTAGAATAGTTTTTTAGTAAATGTATATTTTTTTAATGCCATAACCATATGCATTAAAAAGTGAATTTTTAGTAACCTAGAGTTTCCCTTTAAATGAACATAACATGGGAAGTGATTTAAACATGAAACCTTCATGTTGTTGGACGTGTGTGTTGCACTCGCTTCTTGTTCAGAAGGGGAAATTTATTCCGTAAAATAGTGTTCAGCCATGTAAATAAATCTTTACACATATGTTTATGAATGTTACAAAATGCTGTCTCTTAGAAGTAGTGTCATTTAAGTCAGAGGTGTTGAATTTCAGCCCTTTAATACCGCTAGATTTTCTGGGTGAGATTTATAAAAATGTCTCTATTAGAAAAGTGCTGCAGGGTTCTAAAGATGGATCACCATGGAGATCAACGGAATCACTATTTACAGTCAGTATGTCTCCATGGTGACTGATTTACTGTTTACATTTCGCCACACTTTTCTTTTAGTGACACTTATATAAACCTCCGTTCATGTTCTTTGGCTGAATAAATTCTAATTCAGAAATTTGGCAGAATTATAGAATATCAGACACAGAGAGCCGGGTGTGACACCTCAGCTTTCAATTAAATTTTATTAAAACAGCTGGCCATTCCCGATCTGGATATCCATTTCGATTGTTTAAGCTCAGGTAGTTCGCTTCCACCATGGGGGTGAGAAATGTTACAAAATGTGTTACTTGTTTGGAGTTCTTTTTCTTTGCTTGTTAGCACTTACAGGAAATGCATACTGTAAAGGACAAGTCTATTGGACACACTCTGGCACTCAGTGGGTTAAAATATACCTTTTCTTTATTTCATGAGGTCCAAGAGGCCAAGTTGCTATTGTCCTCCCTTACCCCCAGATGATGCTGTTGCTGTAAATTATGCTCATGTTTAAGCTTTGCCCTAAATGGGAATTACTGACACGGACACAATACACTGTGAGCATCAGTCCAATAAGGCAGTGCAACTGTGTGCTATATGCAACTGGTTAGGTAACTTACAGACCTACCACTCAGGGCTAGCATAGCTGCAAGCTCGGCTTCTAAGAGGGTATTAATTCATTGCTGGAAAATGAAATATCTTGTACTCAAAGATGCTGCTTTATCAAGAGAGGTTAAATGGTACTGATGGGTACAGTAGTGGGAGACAGGTTCGTTCAACATTTAAAGCAATGGGCAGCAAACTGTGAATTAATCTAGAAATCTGAGCTGTTTTCAGCACACATTCACCCAAGAAAAGCGGACTGTCTAGCTCTGTGACAACGATCCTTAGAACCCAAAATATTTCAGAACTGCAAATCCCATCTACTTTAGGTATATCTGCGTTTCCAGTGTTAACTATCACTGTCCAATCTACACAGATAAAACTCAGCATTAACAGACCCCTAATTATTAGGCATCAAGATACACAAATTCTACCGCTGATTACAGATAAATCCTACTGGTCTTCTCTATAAACTGGGTCTCCTATAGAACTGAAAATCTGGACCACGTACAAAAATAAACCATCTAACTGGAAAAAAATGTGTAATCAATCGGAGTGGCTATTGCAAAAGTTTCTTGTTGAAAGACGTAATCCAAGTGTTTTCCGAGTTAATAACGACAACACAGTACGGAGAGATCATGTAATTAAATACGTATAACTAGGTGCTAATACTCCAAAGCACTCCCTCAAGTGCCCAAACAAAGTCCAATATATCAAAAAAGAGATCGCACACTAGATTTGCTCCTAAAACATACACATAAATGCTATATTAAACGACAATAAGTATAACAAACAAAAAGCAAAAAAAATCAATTAATCAACTAATTAAAGTGACCAGAAAAAGGCAAACAAATTAAACAATGGCAATTACCACAATTTACACAAGCCTATTCTGGCAGAAACGCAAGCCCCTAATACCCCCAACCTTTCGGCAGCTAGGAGGTATCTCTTAGAAGCAAATCTAGTGTGCAATCTCTTTTTTGATATATTGGATTTTCCGAGTTAATACACATACAGTTCACATTGGTACCAGAAAGTATTTTCATTATAGAAGGCAGTTCATTGTGTTGTAAGGGTTAGTAAGAAATGTTTGCGAAATTATGTATTTTAATCCCCCTGAAACATGCCCATTCATCTTCTTATCATCAGATAGATTAACTGCAGAATCTTTTTGAAGGAAAAATATCTAAATATATAAAATGTTAATGTGTAAAAGCCAAGTGAATTCTATGTGCTACTGTGCTGCCACAGATAAAAATAAACTGAAACTGGTACCTGTTCGATGATGTATAAGGAACTCACTGCAAGTTCTGCCCTGGATTACGAGTACACCTGCAGGAGTAAGTGTGATTTTATGTTAGTAGTGATGCCAAGTCCTCAGAGATTTGGGAACTTCGATTTACAAAGTTCAAACCAGCTAGCCTTGTCTTTTAACAATCTGACTTATTGAATAAAACATTTTCTAGTTTAACAGTTACTTAGATCCATTAGTACTTAGTCAGAGGCTAGAAAAGTAAACAGCTTTCATAGTACTGAGTCAACATACTCGTTTTCCTGGCACTAAAGTGCCCTGAGGGTGCCCCCACCCTCAGGGTCCACCTCCCGCCGGGCTGTAGGGGGAGGTAGGGGTTACTCTCTGCCTCCTCGGCTGCATGCGCGGCAAAAGCCGTGCGCGCATTCAGCCAGTCTCATAGGAAAGCATTCTCAATGCTTTCCTATGGACGCTGGCGTCTTCTCACTGTGAAAATCACAGCAAGAAGCGCGGAAGCGTCTCTAGCGGCTGTCAATGAGACAGCCACTAGAGGCTGGATTAACCCATTTGTAAACATAGCAGTATCTCTGAAACTGCTATGTTTACAGCAGAAAGGGTTACTCCTAGGTGGACCAGGCATCCAGACCACTTCATGAAGCTGAAGTGGTCTGGGTGCCTATAGTGGTCCTTTAATGTAAACATAGCAGTTTCGCTGAAACTGCTATGTTTACAGCTGCAGGGTTAACCCTAGATGGACCTTGCACCCAGACCACTTTATTGAGCTGAAGTGGTCTGGGTGCCTATAGTAGTCCTTTAAAAGGAAGTCATAAACATGGTGCTGTGGGCTGTAACAGTAACTGCACACAATCTTGGAAGCTTTGAGCTAATTAGTTCCGTTTGTTCTACATATCGAACATTGTCAAGTTGTGTCTATTCTTTATTCTGATGCTCCGATTCTGAAATCAAAGTTTTGAAATAATGCAGTTCATGACTGTTCAGTTTTGAAGTCAGAAATGTAAGTTTATGTTTAAAAGTTGCTACAGAGTTAATCATATCAATACTAGTTTTGTTTTTAGCTTGCAACACCAAATTTAGCTCATTTAACATAGTTGTAAAATCTCTCAAAAAAAGATCAATCTGGCAGCCATACTTCGTCATCCAGCTGCGCATGGGCTACATTTTTGGAGGCTAGGATCCATTTTATTTTCGGTAAGCGATCCCTAAATCTTTGTAGAAAATGTATTTTGCTTAGCCATCTCATATAAAAAAAGAGATCTGAGTGTTCTGCTTAATTTTTTTTCAAGTTAAGAGCAAAAAAGAGGCATCTGAAGACTTCTCAGCCGTATTGATCAGACAACCTTAAGGGAGATATGACACCTTTCATATTCAGGAGTTTTGCCACATAATGCTTGTTGCTGATTTATGCAGTGATAATGTGTAAATTCAGGGAATTAATCATTTTGCTCTGATAGAGCAATAAACCCATTTGAGAAGGGGCTGCTCCATCAATGCTTATTGATACAAGGTTAGAAATTGTTAACTGTATATCCGTTGCAAAATGACTGAATTCTTTAAATATATCTCATTATGCATTTCCCTTTTATGACATGATATCATGAAAGACCATTCTAACCAAGATTTCCAATTGACCTGTGTCAATCATGTCTGTTTTTTTAAAGTTGCTCCAACAAGTCGTCACCATAGGCGTGTGCAGCCTATTGCATAAGGGTGTGCACCCTAAAGCACAGACACACACACCGCGTGTGTGTATATATATATATATATAAACACACACATACACACACACCCACATACACTGCTGTGTGTGTTTGTGAGGGTGCTGTGTGTTTGAGAGTGTTGTTAGTGTGTGTAAGGGTGCTGTATGTGTGAGTGTGCCGTTTGTGTGTATTTGCTTGGAGGGACTGTGGTGGTGGGGGGGATCGTTTAGGAAATAACCCCCCTCCCTTGTTACCTTTTGTAGGGTTGGGACCATGCTGCTGCCATCCCTGGTTCCCAGGTGGTCCAGTGGTGAGTGAACTCTAGCCTGCAGGGCTAGAGTTCACTCTCACGAGATCTGAGCATTGCCGCAGCAACGCTCAGACCTCGCTAGAGGAACCAGGCGGAGCTGCTGGCTAGGGCTCCCCGGGTCCTCTCCTGCCTCCCTCCCTGCCTGTGGGCCAGTGAGGGAGAACTTTGATCTCCCCACCGGCCCATGGAGGCACATAGCGCGGGCCACATGGATTAGGGTGTGCCCAGGCACACCCCGTGTGCACCCATATGGTCATCACTCATAGTTTTACACAGTTTTTCTGAATTTTTAAATAGCAGAAACTATTTTATTTTTGTTCTCAAACACTTTTTTTTATTAAGAATGTCAAGTATTTCTGTTGTAAATGTATGCGTTGTATATGTTCAGTGGTGTGCAATATAGAAAATCAAATGAGGTTGGAATGATTGACTCAAAATAGCAATCCACATTCCAGGCAGTTTACATTATTTTACAGGACACAAGTCCTGAAACAATGTTTCTGCAGCTCCTACAATGGCTTCTTTGAATACTTCTCCATCTTGAAAGCATTTCTTGTGCTTTGCAAGTACGGGACAAACCAGGAGAGAGGCAATAGTTGCTGCCTCTGACTTCACATTGGGCTTTATAAAGACTGCTAAGCAGTAAGGCAGAACCTCCGTTCTTTAACTTTCTTCTTCCACAGTTAACTTTTAGATGGAAAACTGTTCTCATAATTCTCGTGCAGAGTTTTAAATTGCCTCTCCAGGTTTCATTTCTTCAGAAGAGCAACATTTATTTGGCAGATCAAACAAAACACATTCTGAATCGGGCAGTGTAAAACAATATTCTTCCTCTCATTTGTTGTTAAGGGGGTATATTTGGGTTTTCTTGGTAGTTGGTCCAGCACAAATTTTTCAAATAACTAATCCTTAAAAAAAGTGGTTAATGAATGGTATCATAAAGCTACAAAGTAAAAATATATATATATATATATATATTTAGCAAATGCTAGTTTGATTAGTACGTGCTTAGTAAGATATGTTCCAGACTATCATTGTAGATGCCTGATCAACATATAAACGTGTTCTGTTTAAATATTCTCCAGTATGCAGTTGTATCAAGGTCCATCTCTGTATATTTAGGGAGACAAGCATCATATTAATAAAGCTTATAAAGGCAGATATTTACTATAGGTCCCCACATTCAAATACAGTCTTCCAGAAACACACATATACACACACACGCACACAAAATAGTAAAATACTCCATAAGACTCCACAGATGGATCGATTAGTTCCGGTTTTGTATTAAAATGATTACAATTATTTATATAGCCCCAACATATTCCACAGCACTGTACAAGAGGAAAACAAGGCAGACACTATATTCTAACAAAACATGATTGACAAATTGGAACAGTAGGTAAAGAGAGTCCTGCCCAAACGAGCTTACAATCTAAAATAAATATATTTTTGTGGTGGTGGGGGGGATCACTCCAAACCAGTTTCTAGTTACAACACTGTGTAACTAGAGATGCCTCTGTTTCAGTATCACACTCCCATCTCGATGTCTGTTATTCAACAAGAGTTGGAAGGTGTTACTTTGCATAGGTTAGTCTCCTGTTCCTGTCTCCTCGTGCATTTACGTGTCTATAATTACAGCTATAAGCCTTCCCATTTTCCCTTTAAAATCAAAAGAAGAATCTATAGTTACTCTGGTGGCCATCCAGGTATAAATATCTTGCATGTTCCCTAGGTGCAAACAATTCAACTGCCCACCTTCTCTATTTGTTCTATAGCAGTGGTTCCCAAACATTTTAGGTTCAAGGCGCCATTAATATTTCAATATTTTTCCAAGGCACCCAAAGTCTAAAATTTTCTAGGTTGTATATATGTACAGCGCTGCGGCATATGTTGGGGCCCTGTTTGGCAGAAATGCTTGCCGTTCAGGCGCAAATAGAGAACCTAATCTTGGGAGTGGCACTGGTAGATTATTTAAAGAAACAATCCAGGCACAATAACCACTATATTACTTTGTAGTGGTTATGGTGCCATAGTGCCCTCCCAGGGTAAGTAGTTAAACTGTTTATGAACAGTTTGACAACTTAGCTAGGGTCTGCCGGAATAGGGGCTGTAGTGTGTGTGAGTGGTGGAGTGTGTGTGTAAGGGGTGCAATGTGTGTGTGTGTGCGGGGATGTGGGGCAGTTTGTGAATGAGGGGTACAGTGTGTGTGGGGGTGCAGGTTGTGTGAGGGTAATTGTGTATGGGGCGTGTGTGTGTAGGGGGGGAGTTATTGTGCGGTGTGGGAGTAGGTGGGAAAAATAATAAATATATACTTAATTTTTTTTAATTAAAAATAAAAATGATATTGGGGGACATTTTCTACAATCCCTGGTGGTCCCAGTGGGAAGAGTGAACTCTAGCAGGCTGGTAACCGCGGCAACAATCCGAGCTCGTGAGAGGAGAACCCGGCGGAGCTGCATGTTAGAGCTCCCCCGGGTCCTCTCTCTCTCCTCTGCCGGCTGCCAGCATTACACTGCGAGCGGGCCAGAGAGGCAGATCTATGATCTCCCCTCCGGTCCAGCAGAGCCAGCAGGGGAGAGTGAGGCACGGTTCATAGCACCGAGAAAATATCTTGCAGCGCCCCTGTGTGCCCATTGAGGAACCGCTGTTCTATAGCATAGCCTCGGCCACGGCTGCATACATGCACTGTTGGCAGCTTGGGATAATAGCCATATGTTATTCTCTCTCATGGCTGCAATCCCCAACATGAGGCTCTTGTTACCAGGCCATTATAATTAGAATTGCTATTCATAGGTCAATGTGCGCAGCGGAGTCCGGTCAATGTTGCAATCAACAGTTTACAGTGCCAGAAACAGGCTTATATATCCATATTCATTACCATCAGTTAAATGATAGCTGTATAAAATATAAATTAAAACATTTATATCTTGCTATTAATTAAAAAGGGCACTATGAGCTAGAGTTGGCCAACTATTTTAATGCATATCACAAATAATACATAGCTGTCGATAAAACGTTACAATTCAGGGACACAGGCGACCGCCTTGCTGAATAATCTAAGACCAGGAATATGAGCTGATGTCCCTTTAAATATAACTGTAGCATTAAACAAGCTTTTCTTTTAAGTGCCTTAGTTTCTTTAATAATATATATTTACACAGGCTTGTACTCAGGTGCTCACCTCCTTTCCAGGTATGTTTTTTCGTTCTACCCACATCAATTCCAGAAGCGTTACTTAGCTCCTTACAGGGATTGAGCCTTCAATCACGGCAATTTCACGGTAATATCGGGGGTCGTTTCACCTGAGGCGGCTCCGAGGTGGCTTAGAGGATTTGAAGCAAGGATTTGTGCAGAAACTGTATCTCATAACGTGCGGATCCGGGCAGCTTTCTCGTAGAAACAGAGAGTCACATAATCCAGCGGGTAGCGAGTTGCGGCTCCTTCTTTCCCTCGTGGGACGCCGGCTCAGCTCAGTACGGCGTCGTGCGCGTCACGCTACGCACCCTGCGTGATGTCACGTCGTCATCCCCCCCTGCCCCAGAAAGCTTGTTTAATACTTAGCAAACAAAATATACACAAGGTGTACAGTTGTGTAGGCGCTTCCAACTTTAAATAGACAATAAAAGTAAGTGTGAAAAAAGGTGTAATCCCTTAACACCTAAAGATAAAGTGAAACAATTAGAATAATTCACACCCACTCAGAAAGATATACAAAGTAAAACATGAGTATACCACCTATTGTAGATATAGGTATGGTGGTTACATCTGTAAAACAAATGGGACATACATAGTGCTTTCCATATAGGTAACAACAAAAAATAATAATGTATGAGGGTTGAACTCACAAAGATGGAGCCTCATAGGCTCTATGTACTTCACCCTTGGGTGCCTATCCAGGCTCTCGGTAAATTCCGGTTGAAGAACTCGAAATCCACGGATTCAAGTGTAAATATGGATTCATGAAAATTAAAAGCAGTAGAACACCACAGCATATAAACAATATAACAATACCGCCCACTTTTCATTGGGACTTTCTTTTGGCGGTACGGTTATATTGTTTATATGCTGTGGTGTTCTACTGCTTTTAATTTTCGGCCATAATTGCGGTACAATACTGCGCTGTATTCTATACTTATATCTGCCTATTTTGTCCCTATATATTAATATTTTATTATTTAATAAATCCATATTTACACTTGAATCCGTGGATTTCGAGTTATTCAACCGGAATTTACCGAGAGCCTGGATAGGCACCCAAGGGTGAAGTACATAGAGTCTATGAGGCTCCATCTTTGTGAGTTCAACCCTCATACATTAATATTGTTTGTTGTTACCTATATGGAAAGCACTATGTATGTCCCATTTGTTTTACAGATGTAACCACCATACCTATATCTACAATAGGTGGTATACTCATTTTTTACTTTGTACAGGGAGTGCAGAATTATTAGGCAAATGAGTATTTTGACCACATCATCCTCTTTATGCATGTTGTCTTACTCCAAGCTGTATAGGCTCGAAAGCCTACTACCAATTAAGCATATTAGGTGATGTGCATCTCTGTAATGAGAAGGGGTGTGGTCTAATGACATCAACACCCTATATCAGGTGTGCATAATTATTAGGCAACTTCCTTTCCTTTGGCAAAATGGGTCAAAAGAAGGACTTGACAGGCTCAGAAAAGTCAAAAATAGTGAGATATCTTGCAGAGGGATGCAGCACTCTTAAAATTGCAAAGCTTCTGAAGCGTGATCATCGAACAATCAAGCGTTTCATTCACAATAGTCAACAGGGTCGCAAGAAGCATGTGGAAAAACCAAGGCGCAAAATAACTGCCCATGAACTGAGAAAAGTCAAGCGTGCAGCTGCCAAGATGCCACTTGCCACCAGTTTGGCCATATTTCAGAGCTGCAACATCACTGGAGTGCCCACAAGCACAAGGTGTGCAATACTCAGAGACATGGCCAAGGTAAGAAAGGCTGAAAGACGACCATCACTGAACAAGACACACAAGCTGAAACGTCAAGACTGGGCCAAGAAATATCTCAAGACTGATTTTTCGAAGGTTTTATGGACTGATGAAATGAGAGTGAGTCTTGATGGGCCAGATGGATGGGCCCGTGGCTGGATTGGTAAAGGGCAGAGAGCTCCAGTCCGACTCAGACGCCAGCAAGGTGGAGGTGGAGTACTGGTTTGGGCTGGTATCATCAAAGATGAGCTTGTGGGGCCTTTTCGGGTTGAGGATGGAGTCAAGCTCAACTCCCAGTCCTACTGCCAGTTTCTGGAAGACACCTTCTTCAAGCAGTGGTACAGGAAGAAGTCTGCATCCTTCAAGAAAAACATGATTTTCATGCAGGACAATGCTCCATCACACGCGTCCAAGTACTCCACAGCATGGCTGGCAAGAAAGGGTATAAAAGAAGAAAATCTAATGACATGGCCTCCTTGTTCACCTGATCTGAACCCCATTGAGAACCTGTGGTCCATCATCAAATGTGAGATTTACAAGGAGGGAAAACAGTACACCTCTCTGAACAGTGTCTGGGAGGCTGTGGTTGCTTCTGCACGCAATGTTGATGGTGAACAGATCAAAACACTGACAGAATCCATGGATGGCAGGCTTTTGAGTGTCCTTGCAAAGAAAGGTGGCTATATTGGTCACTGATTTGTTTTTGTTATGTTTTTGAATGTCAGAAATGTATATTTGTGAATGTTGAGATGTTATATTGGTTTCACTGGTAAAAATAAATAATTGAAATGGGTATATATTTGTTTTTTGTTAAGTTGCCTAATAATTATGCACAGTAATAGTCACCTGCACACACAGATATCCCCCTAAAATAGCTAAAACTAAAAACAAACTAAAAACTACTTCCAAAAATATTCAGCTTTGATATTAATGAGTTTGTTGGGTTCATTGAGAACATGGTTGTTGTTCAATAATAAAATTAATCCTCAAAAATACAACTTGCCTAATAATTCTGCACTCCCTGTATATCTTTCTGAGTGGGCGTGAATTATTCTAATTGTTTAATACTTAGTCTCATTTGAAGTATTACGAAGCAGCTGCTGCGGTAAAAGACAGTTGGAAAAAAAAAATATATAAAGGAGTTTCAAAAAAAAAAAAAAAAGAGGAGAAGCAGGAAAAAAATAATAGAAAGATAAAGATAAGAAAAAGACAAGAAAAGGCTAAAAAAAAAAAAAAAATTAAATAAAAATAAAGCCCAATAATTTGCCTGAAAGTAATGAAGGTAATTAAAGGGTGAAGTTGTAAATAAAAAGAAAAAGGAAGGAATTCAATATCTTTTAAAAGTGGTAAACATCCGAAACATCCGAAACATTAGATAGGGCTTCTCTGCTAAACGAAGCTTCCAAATATAACACGTCTTAGAACAAAGAGTCGAAACAGACTAGAAAAATGACAACAAGGAAAACAGCGGATCAAAGACAAGATCTGAAACCTCTCCCAAAAAAAGATCGGGAAAAAAAAAGATAAACAGGAAAAGAGACTATCAATTTTTTTTAATGCTCCTGCAGATAAAAGCACCTTGGAAATGTCTTTGATATTAACTCCAAATAAACTGACTTTAAGTAAGGACACTGGTGATTTCAATGAGACGGAGCCACAGGAACGCTCAGATGAACGACAATTGATTACCCCAGGGTACTTAAAAGAATGTTTAGATCTACAGTTGGAACAAATAAAAATAGAAATGCAGGGGAGTTTTGCCAATCTAAAGCAAGATATATTGTCGATTGGACAAAAAGTCAAAGTTTATGAACAAAAAATAGAAAATTTGGAATTTCTTCTACAGAAAATTTGGAATTTCTTCTACAGAAGTATAGTGAGATCATTGAGAAACAACAAAGGATAATTGATCTTGAAGAGAGAACTACAAATATAGAAGACAGAGGCAGAAGAAATAACCTGAGAATATGAAATATTCCTGAATCCGTCTCACAAGAAAACCTGGCAATATATCTCGCTGAGTTTTTCAAAACCCTTAAAATAAATATTGATGACAAAATGGACTTTCTTGAAAGAATACATCGACTTCATAAACCAAGAACACTTCCAGATGATCTCCCAAGAGATATAATTCTGGCCCTCAATGCCTACTGAGAAAAGTATGTTGATAACACATATTTTAATGGCAACCAAGATAGTTCTAGCCAGATACTGGAAAAGCAATACAGCTCCAGACTGGATTGAAATTAAAAAAACAAGCAATATATCAATGTAACATGGAAATTGGAATAATCCAAGGAAACTCTGTTGGTTTGAGGAAATCCTGTATTTGGGAAAAAATGGTGGATAAGCTCATCGCTAATAATTATAGTTTATAATATAGAAGGTCGGTGCAGCCCCCGCTGTGTGTTTGATCCTGGAGAGATACTAGCAAAAATGTACCTATCAATGTAGGAAAGTAATAAGGGGATAGAATTATGCTAGTTCCACGGGATGGTATGTGTGTATGGTATGAATTTTGCTTTTAATGATTCCTCTATTTTGATATTTATGTTTTCCATAGATATGGTTATTCTATACTGGGGTACTCTGGCAATGCTATCTATGTATATCTATGTGTATATGTATTTAAGATATACATGCATCGATTGTATTAATGCTTTTTATTATTTTTTGCATTTTGTCCTAATTGGAAACATTCCTAGGTGTAATTCTGAAATGTTTATAGAGGTACTGTATGTATGTTTTTGAAATTCTAAAATGGAAAAAACTTTTGAAGAAATAAAAATAGATATACATTTTAAAAATAAAAAAATATAACTGTAGCATGGCTCAGAGTGTCAGGTCCTGTGCTACTAGTCAAGCCTAATATTTACTTGTCAGCTCAAATGTATGTGAACACAATTTTGGTTGTACCTGCCAATCGTCTCTGCCCATTTTCCAGGATGGAGGTGGGCAAGGAAGAGAGCAGGCTGCATAGTGCACTGTGCAGGGGATGGGTCCACACAGCAAAGGGTGACACAATAAAGGGACTTACCTGTCCCTAAAGAGTGTGGCCAGGCTGACTAACAGCTTGCTCTCTCAAGGCAAACCATGCATGGTGCATAGTCCTACTGCCCAGTCCCCACCTGCATTTTGAAATCTGCCATCTCTGGGACCTATTTAGCAGGTACAGTTCCCCAAAAGGCAGTACTATCCCAGCAAACTCAGGACTGTTGGCACCAATGGTTCTGTTGCATAGCTTGTTCACCTCCTTAAGTTTTGGTATGGCTATGAATGTTTAGGAATTTAAAAAGGTATGAGAATTTTAGGGTGCATTTGCGTAGACTGTCAGTGACTGCAGGAGTATATTTGTGTGGGGTGTATGGGTGTATCAATGTAGTGTTATATTTGTGAGGGGTTTCTTTGTCTGGCTGTAGGGATATTTTCACGTGGAGTCTGTATGAATGCAGAGATGTTTGTGGTGTTTGTGTGGGGTGTTTCTGTGTGAATGTAGCTGTATATTTGTAAAGGCTGTCTATGTATGAATGCAGTGGTATATTCGTGTGTATGCCTGGGTATATTTGAGTGGAGTGTTTGTGTGTGAATGTGAGAGTGTATTTGTGAGGAGGGTGTGAATGCAGAAGTTTAAATGTACCTCATTTCCTTCCAATGACACCTATCCTCATCTAGGCCGCTTGCTCTCCCCTTCCATATCCCATCTCTACATGCTCCTACCTTTACCCACCTAATCTTCCTTTGTATATGCCCCTTCCTGTACCCATCCTTGCCACTTTTCAAGTTGCCCTTTGCTCTTTTCACCCCTCCTTCCAAGCCCCCTTCTTTACGCATCTCTCCCTATACCTGACACTGACATAAAAAAATTATCAAGTCAGTAAAGAACTTTCACAAAACAATGAACTGAAGCAAGAATTATAGAACAATTTGACAAATGAAATACAAAAAAAAAAAATCACTGGAGGACGTCAAAAGGTTGTTACAGACGTCAAGTTTTTTATTGGAAACAGAATAAGTTACGCACAAAAGGGATTTGTTTAGAAAAGGGGACGGGGTAAATTGAAGGCCAAGAGGAAGAAGGGCCAGAGCTTGAGAAAAATAGAGCAAGATGGAGGAGATCGCCACTGGAACGATGAGTTGCTAGTATCAAATTACAGATACTATAGTAATTAATGCCAACCACTAGATGAGCGATCATCAAAAGGTTTCTGAAAAGGTCATGACCACCATGACCACCAGTCATGACCACCTCAGTGATTTGAGGAAGTCATTGAATAGTTTGACTACTTACTCTGGGAGGGTGCCAGTGCACTCCAGGCCCCATAACCAGTACAGCCTACTGTAGTGGTTATGGTACTTGAAGAGTTCCTTTAAAAGATGGATCTCAAATGCTGGTCTCTCAGATGTTTATGGCAACCAACTCCCAGAATTCCTTAAATGCAACAGATAACAAGAGAATCATGGGAGTTTCGTTCTGCAACACGTGGGGGGCTGGAGTTTGAGATGCCTGATTTAAAATATTATACTGCAGTTGTTATTATTATTAAGCATATAAAATTCACTTGGCTAGCATTATGCAGTTATATTTTTAAGCAATGGTTTGTTATAAAGATGATTTCCCCCATCAGTACAAAAAAAAAAAAAGAAGAAAAATTTGATTTCACCAGCTGAAAATAGCGTCAGCTGTGGGTCTTGCTGCAACCAGATATCTTGATTTATTTTCTTTCTGAAGAACTGTTCGGGTGGTGGGGGAGGAAGAAATACACAGCCCAAAATATTCCAACATCTCAGTGTCTCGTTTGATGCATACATCAAACTTACTCAACGACAAAGATTTCAGTTTCACGAAAGCAATGTTCAATGTCCATGACACCAGACCTGGCCCGTAGAATACCAAAAGCTTGTCGGAATGGCCGCTAGTGTGTCTAAATCCCTGTAAGATTTAACACTTTTAATTTTGTGTGTGTTTGTTCTTTACTTTGTGGTTTAGTACAAATTACTTTGGTCAGTCCTCTACAATTCCCAGATTAATTGGGTAAACCCCTAATTTGTTCCTCTCTCCTAGCAGCCGATGGGTTAATGTCCCCGCCTGGCAGCTGAACACCACCAGGAAGGATGCCAGTTTGCTCCCGGACGGTTTTCCGTGTGATAATGCTGCAGATTGGATGCTGCTACATTGTATTGCTTTTGGTTTAGCAGTGTGTCCTTGTCCTACAGCAAAACCCACAGTGATTAAACTCGATAATCCAAGGACATGCAGCTAATAGACAGGTATTGAAGGGCAATGGTTTGTTTTATTAGATCATACTGAATTCACTGGCATATGAAACCAAGAGGACTGCACTCACCTAAACATGTATACATTTTACGGGTGCTGCTGGGCAGGGGATGGGTCCAGTGCACTCATTCATTCACTAAACTGCAATGTTAAACCACACAAAATGAAATCTTTTTTTTTTTTTAAAACAACCGATTTATGCAAAAATAATTGGGATTTAACCTTGCACTGCAGAGGGCCCCAGGAGGATGGATTTCCCCAGGTAAATGGGTTAATCTCATAAACACAGGCATTGGGTTGCTAGAATAGAACCTGCCAAAAATGGGGTACATTGGCGTTTTGGCAGGCTTATGCAATGTATGATCATATACTGTAACCAAAACCGCAGTAAGGTGTTTAAAAAAAAATAAAACTACTACAATTTGTGAGCAATGATTGTCATCTCACTACATATTGAATATGCTGTGCAATTTTGGGCACCTGTTCTAAAGAAGGATATTATGGCGCTAGAAAAAGTGCAGAGACGGGCTACAAAATGAATAAAAGGAATGGAACATATCAGCTATGAAGAAAGGTTAACAAATAAAAACCTCTTTGGTTTAGAAAAATGTCGCCTCAGAGGGGATATGATAACAAATATATCTGGGGCCAATACAAACCATTGTGTGGAAATCTATTCACAAACCGGCTGGAAGAAAGAATATTTAGTCTAAGAAAAGGTTTTTTTTTACTGTAAGAACAATTAGGATGTGAAATTCTTTGACTGAAGAAGTGGTTTTATCAGAGTCCATACAGATGTTCAAACAGCTACTAGATGCATACTTGCAAAAACAGAATATTCAATTATATAATTTCTCAACTGTAGGGTAATAGCTTCCTGATATAAGGATAAATCTGACTGCCATTCTGGGGTCAAGAGGGATTTATTCATAGTTTGTTGCAAAATTGGAAGTTCTTTAAACTGTGTTTTTTTGCCTTCTTTTGGGCCAACAGCAAAAAACAAATGTGAGAAAGGCTGAACTTGATGGATACATGTCTCTTTTCAGCCTATGTCACTATGTAACTACATAGGTGAAGATATGTGAGTAATATCGGTACAGAGTCAGGAGACCTCATTTGGATTAGTTCTATCAGTTCATTATAAAGATTAGTTAAAGGACCACTCTAGGCACCCAGACCACTTCAGCTTAATGAAGTGGTCTGGGTGCCAGGTCCAGCTAGGGTTAACCCTTTTTTTTTTATAAACATAGCAGTTTCAGAGAAACTGCTATGTTTATAATAGGGTTAATCCAGCCTCCAAATCCTCTCACTGACAGCCTCTAGAGGCGCTTGCGTGATTCTCACTGTGAAAATCACAGTGAGAGCACGCAAGCGTCCATAGGAAAGCATTGTAAATGCTTTCCTATGAGACCGGCTGAATGCGCGCGCACCTCTTGCCGCGCATGCCCTTTCAGCTGAAAGGGAGTATCGGAGGCGGAGAGGATGAGGAGAGCTCCCCGCCCGGCGCTGGAATAAAGGTACGCTTTAACCCATTTTAACCCCTTCCTCACCATCCAGTCTGGCGGGAGGGGGTCCCTGAGGGTGGGGGCACCCTCAGGGCACTATAGTGCCAGGAAAACGAGTATGTTTTCCTGGCACTATAGTGGTCCTTTAATCAATACTGATTGCAGTGTGTCTGTCGTTGACTAGGTCTGCCCACTTGTGTCTTACGCTGGAACACAAACACTGTGAATTATCACCAATTAAACAGGAAATGTAACAATTTCAGCCCACACTGGAAAAAATAAAGTGAATTTTCCAATTTGGTTACTTATGTTTTAAATTTACAATTACCCGGTGAATTATCTATGGTTATGGTTTATTGTAATGAGTATCCCTGACAGGTTCCCAGGGAACTCTCCACAGGTGTGCTGGGGGCCTTCTCCGAGTTCTCCCCGATCTGGGTAGACGCCTGTGATAGGGGGCTGGTACACAAGTTGCCGAAGTGTCATGAGGTAGTCGCTCCAGCTTCTCTCAGCCAGGCCCAAGGGTTCCCCTTATGACCTCTACGGGCCAAGCCAATCCCTGTCATGCAATCTTCCACCTTTGCACAAAATTGATTAAATATCGCTTCCAATTTGGCCATAGTGGGATTTTTGATGCTGTTTGGCTGGCTCCAAATCACATGTTGTGATTGTATTGGCAGCGGCCATTTTACATGCTTCCACCGGGATAATCCCCACAGGTCCAAAGCAGGGGGAAGAGGGAATATGGGGAAATGCCCAGCTATGCCTCTAATATACATGCGGTTGTGGGACAGAAGAGTGGTCGCCTCTCCCGCCTTCAGGGCTCTCCACCCGAGCTCCGGTATCTCGGAGACCAGGTACCAGAATCGCCAGGGTCATCGCCAATGTGTACAGGAGCAGGTGAGTACTCGTTAAGAGCTGCGTTAGAGCACAATAAGTCACTTACAGCACTGATTTATTCGAGGGAAATGAGGAGCTCACTCCATGCACGTCTGCTCAGCATGGCAGCCAGGCCCGCCCCACTAAAATGTACATTGTAGTATAAAGTGTGAAAGTTTCTTTGAATTCACACTTCAATAACAATCCTTGTGTAAAGGTTAAACCCACTAACACTGAAGAATGTAGCCCCATGTAGCCAAAGCGCAGCTAAGCGAAAAAAGGCCTTGACAGAGGTTAGGAGGCGGGCATAGGAGGAAGCAAGGAAGGAATGGAGTTATGGGTAAGTAGGCTTGGCTATTTACATAGGCAGCCATTTTAAATCATTCACTTTTAATTACTACCTTGCCGAGTTTGTCCCGCCCACCCTCCCTGAATTTTTTGGTTGCAGATTTGGGTTATCCCGTTTTTTCACAGCAGCGGGATAGGGAGCTGAAGGAGAAGAAATAGGCTCCCTAGGATGAACGTCATGGAGACGTAAAACTGTGGTCATTGGTGGTTGGTAGGTTCCGAGTCCTGTCGGTGGCTCAGAACCTGGTGGGGCAGGGGTATCCGGGTATACCCCTGCCATGGTTAATTTATGTTTGGCACTTTAAGTTGGTATGTTGGAATATGTTGGTATGTATGTTATATATATGTGTTATTTATATGGGGGTCATTGCCTTTTATATCAACAGAAGGATTCGGATGCGAGGGCGCAGTATGGGGGGCAATGACCCATGTTTATTGTTAAATTATTATTATGGTTATTAATATTGTAATTAATAAATTGTTATTATTCAGGATTGTTTTAAATAAAGCTGTGGACAAATTTTCCCATATACCTGCGTGTCAGTGTGTTATTGGGATAGGTATGTGGGGGGGTTGTTCTGGAATCCGACTGCCCATATGGCGACTATACACCGGTCACGAAAATTCTCTATATATGAATGGTAATCTCAAATGATTTAAAGGGATTCTATAGTGTAAGGAATACACTATAGAGCCCTCTGATACGCCCCTTCCCTATGCGACTAAAGGGTTAAAAACAACCCACAGTAACTCCCTACACACTCACAAACTGACTGCACCGCTGATGCCTCTTGGTGCTGGGTCAGCGCTCTGCTTCTTCTGACATCATCTGACAAGGGGGAACAATGTACATGCACGGAGAACACTGCGAGGGCGTTAGGCCCTCCTTATAGGAAAGCATTACTTCAGGGGATTTTACTGACGCTGGATGTCCTCATGCATGGCAAAAGTTGCATAGAGGAAGTGCCTCTAGTCCCTGTGTGATTGACAGCCATTAGAGGCAGTTTTAGTGCTGCAATGTAAATATTGCAGTTTCTCGGGAATGGTAATGATTTACATTGCAGTCTAAAGTGGGACTGGGACACTGCACGCAGACCACTTCATTGAGATTAAGTGGTCTGGGTGACTAGTGTCCCTTTAAAGTTACAAAGTTTCGTTTTTGCCTGTTTTCAGATACACCCCAAGGTGTAACTGTAACTTAGCAGAATATACTCATTTTTATGACACAGGAAAGATGAAAATTCAAGTTTACTCTGCCAGGAACAAAACTTCTATTTCTAGCAAACCCCATTACAGGCCATCTGAAATAAAATAGATTTGTTTAGGCTGTGCTGGCAGTGTAAGGATTAATAGTGTACAAGGATAGGCTAAAACATAATCTTTCAATGGATAATATCCCAAAGTAGACGGGGCTCATGGACACACAAGGGAGGTAATATCCTACATTAGCCCCAGGGATCAGATATTTAGTGGAAACAAAAAAAATCATGGCAATAGCGAGAGGTCAGGGGAATGAGATACATTCCGGCTAAATATAGGCTGGAGAAGGGAAGAGGAACAACACCTGCAAAACAGCTCAATGTAACAAAATATTGAGATTTAAACGGTGGTGCAACTAATGTAGACAGAGCCCTGGTTAAAAGAATTATTGGGTCCCACTCTAGCTCAAAGGTGGTCAAACGGTATCCTCAACTATCGTACAACTCCCATGATGCTTTGCCAGCTTGGGATCTACCATTTGCTCGTCCTTGAAGGGTTGGATTCGTGAGCAGTGTCTGTGTGTCTGAATATAAGCCTGTTTTACATATGTGGAGTATGTGTATGTGAATGTAGGGGCGTGTTTGTGTTGAGTGTTGGCATTTAAATGCAGGTTTGCATTCGTGCGTAGTGTTAGTGTTTGAATGCTGGGTTTTGTTTGTGTGAAGTTTTGCCATTTGGCTTGAAGGGGTGTATTTGTAGGTAATGTTGGCGTTTAATTGCAAGGGTGTGTTTTTGTATGTTGTGTTGACATTTGAATGCTTGGATGTATGCACATATACATATATTGCCACGCACAGAGTGATAACTAACATAGATATGCACACAAACAAGATACTCTGATGCATAGATACACACGCACACTGATAAACACATATAGGTCGAAATTCTAATTTGTAGCCACCCTTCTCTTTCCGTATGTTTTGGGTGCAGGTGGTTGGCTTCCCTGGGATCTGGCTGCAGCAGGTGTAGGCTGAGTGAGGTTTATGGGAGTTTGAGCCAGGCTCTCAGTCTACTCTCCTCATGCAGCCCTCTGTAAAAAAACAAGTGGGAGAAAGTGACCTGCACTGACTTCCTTCCAGAACCATGGCAATCTGACAGGTGCCGTGGTCAGAGATGCCAATTGCGTAGCTCTACCTGTGGCGGATCCAGAGAAAATAGAGCAGAGCAAGGATCTCCCTTGCCGGCCCGTGCAGTGCTGGCGCTATCCAAATGCCGGCTCTGCTTTGTACTTTCACAGACCAAAGGGGAGATCAGAGACCTCCCTCACCGGCCCGCAAGCACTTTTGCTGGGCAGTCGGCAGGGGAGGGAGAGAATCTGGGGGAGCTTGAGCCTGTAGCTCTGCTGGGTTCTTCTTGCAAGCTCTGAGCATTACCGTGGTTACCATAGAAACACTCAGTTCTTGTGAGAGTGAACTCTAGCATCACCAGCTGCAGGCTAGAGTTCACACCCCTTAAGGACCACCAGGGCTTCCCAACCGGACCGCCAGGAATGGAAAGCATTGTCTCCCCCTCCTGGCCCCAGATAAGGGAGTAAAGATATACAATATATTTATTTAAAAATAAAAAAAACGTTTATTATAAAAAACGTATATTTGCTTTAATCTGCCTCCCTAGCCCCCCACCACACACACACACACACACAATAACTCCCTACACATTCACACACTGACTGCCACACACACAATATCCTGGCAGACCCAAGGTAATTTGCCAAACTGTTCTTAAACGGTTTGACTACTTACTCTGGGAGGACACCACGGCACTCCTGGCACCATAACCACTACAGACAGATGTAGAGGTTATTGTGCATGGATTATTTCTTTAAACAATCTACAAGTGCCCCTCCCGAGATTAGGCTCTGGATCCGCCCCTGAATGGTAATAGGGTAGAACTGATTATGACAAATAACAGAGCTGAGAAAAAAAACATTCTACAACTCTGCTATTATGGCCTACAATTTTCTTTGAATTTTCATATTCCACATGTTCTAGTTTAGCAGTTATACACCATTTGATCCCTGCCCCTCAGTCAAGGAGACTGCGGTCTGTAGATTAATAAACAGACAAACCAAATACCGTATATACTCGAGTATAAGCCGAGTTTTTTAGCACATTTTTTGTGCTAAAAAACCCCAACTCGGCTTATACTCGAGTCAGAGTCTGTATTATGGCAATTTGCATTGCCATAATACAGACTGGGGGAGAGGGGGGCTGGCAGAGCTGTAACTTACCTCTCCTGCAGCTCCTGTCAGCTCTCTCCTCCTCCGCGCCGTCCGTTCAGCACCTCGATCAGCTCCCAGTGTAAGTCTCGCGAGAGCCGCGGCTCTCGCGAGACTTACAGTGTGAGCTGACAGAGGGAGCTGCACGGACGGCGCGGAGGAGGAGAGAGCTGACAGGAGCTGCAGGACAGGTAAGTTACAGCTCTGCCAGCCCCCCTCTCCCCCCACTGAACTGCCAATGCTGGACCACCAGGGAAGGAGCCCCCCTCCCTGCTATGTATCAAGCAGGGAGGGGGGATGAAAAAAATAATAATTAATAATAATAAAAAAAATAATAATGAAATAATAAATAATAATAATAAAATAATAATAATTAAATTAAATAAAAAAATAATAAATAATAATACTAAAATAATAATAATTAAATTAAATAAAATAATAAATAATAATAAAAAAAATTAAAATAATAAAAAAAATTAAAAAAACATTGCCCACCCCACCAAGGCTCTGCAACACACACACACACACACACTGCACTCATACACACACACTGCACTCATACACACACACTGCACTCATAAGCACACTGCACTCATACACACACTGCACTCATACACACACTGCACTCATACACACAATGCACTCATACACACAATGCACTCATACACACACTGCACTCATACACACAATGCGCTCATACACACACTGCGCTCATACACACACACTGCACTCATACACACACGCTGCACTCATACACACACGCTGCACTCATACACACACGCTGCACTCATACACACACGCTGCACTCATACACACACGCTGCACTCATACACACACACTGCATTCATTATACACACACTGTAAATAAATATTCAATTAATATATTTTTTTTTAGGATCTAATTTTATTTAGAAATTTACCAGCAGCTGCTGCATTTCTCACCCTAGTCTTATACTCGAGTCAATAAGTTTTCCCAGTTTTTTGGGGTAAAATTAGGGGCCTCGGCTTATATTCGGGTCGGCTTATACTCGAGTATATACGGTACGTTATTCTTACAATGAAAAAAATAAAATAAATAAATAAATATATATATATATATATATAACCTGATACTGGCTGGTTTAGTTGGAAAAGGTTAAGTCAATCATAGCAAAACACAGTGACAGGCTGTGAACATGCGGTAAACCCAATAGCCTAATCAAATATATTCTGTCCTCTGCCGTCAGTCCTCAGACATCACAAATCACCTGCTGCTTTCAAAGTGGCAACTCAAACAGAACAATTGTCAATCCGATGACTAAAAGAACATTTTGTCTAATCATTCACGCCTGAGGGGGCAACACATATCTTTCAGAACAATTATATGTTCTGAGTTTGAATGTACAGATTACCCAGTTTAATTTTAACTTGTGCCTGCCGATCCGAACACATTGCAAGATGCAGAGAATTGACTTCAATGCCGATTGCTTCTGTGTCAAAGCCCTAATAAGTATTGCAATCAGCATGACTATACCATGGGTTTCCATGGTGACTGCTACAGTTTTAGAATATTGCCCTAGAATTTTTTGTTTTGTTTTAATAATAAAACTCTAATATATATGTTGTAACTGATGCACGGCTACCGTTACTAGTCTTGGCACTCGGATATTTATACCTTTCCCATGATACTCAGCCAGCTTAAAGGGACACTCAACACCTATCTGATACATCCTGTTGTAGTGGTTGTGATGTTATAATGTATTCCCCAGTTCTGTATTAAATTGCTTTTGAGCAGTTTGGCACAAGCTGAGAGAGTCTCCCAGATGTCTGTGGCCTGGATTCTCGGTCGCCATCTTCTTAATGTGGAAGTTCCACTTGGTAATCTGCCAGGAATACCTTGTTGCTCATGTTATCATTTTGCTACACCATTTTGGACATGGAAGAATCCCTTCTCACCTCTATCAAGTATGATGTCTTTAGTGTGGTACAAGAGTGGAGGGCGTTAGGGAAAACCTGTAGACAGAGCGACGGCATAATTTGCACATCATAATATAATAAATTAAATGACAACCGGGTTGGCTAATTTAAAAATGTAATCGTAAAGTGCATTTTTCAGAATTGTTTAATGTTAGGCAACAAATAGCCTGAGAGAAATAATAATAAAAAACAAAACAAAAAAAAACTATATTGTATTGAGGAAATTCAGAAATGATTTGATAAAATTTAACAAATTTTATCACATCGCAAAAAACAAACAAAAAAACCCAAAAAAGTTATTTAATTTAAGAACTAGAGAGACCAACGCCTACTGAGAAAGGAAGACAAAACCTGCAGATGAGGGATATGAGTCAGCTTCCTCTGAAGTTTTCTTTATCTACCTCTCAGCCCCTTTAGGCACCACCAAATTCTGACATGGACTATGATGGGTGAAAAAAATAAAAATGGCAAACAATCACCCCAGAATGCTGAAATCAATGTTAGATAATACAGTTGTGTAAGAACTACTGCTTATTGCAGTGTTTATAGTGCTAGAAAGCTGTCCCTGCAATCCACACCATTTTTGTTATCTTCAGAATCCACCACCATCCTACTGATGTCCTTTGGGTACGCATCACTTCCCCAATGAGCTGTCCAAGTATTTGAAAAAGTAAAGCACAAACTGCTTTCTCATGTTGGTCAGATCAGGCTTCCTGTAACATTTCCATTCTATAGCAAAGCTGCAGTTTACACTTGTAACTGGAAATCAAAAGGGTTAAAGGAACACTCCCAGCACCACAAGCACCGTTGCTGTGGTTACGATGGCCGTCAGCACCGTCTGGTGATCCAAGGCTCCAATATAGAAGAATAAAAAGCAACGATAGTGCTCTCAATTGTGATAGGTTAGGAGAGTAATTTAGAAAATAAAATACAACTTTTATTGATCTAAAATACACAGTAAAATACAGGATTTAATAACCACAATAACCTTATTAAATCCTGTATTTTACTGTGTATTTTAGATCAATAAAAGTTGTTTGGCTACTTTAGTGTACCAATCCTCTTTTTATTGCACTCTCTATGCACTTTAAACTTTTTTTACTTGTCCCTGGCATTTTAACCTTTCCTGGTTACTTTTACTTCCACTGGCAATTTTAAAGTTCCAGTACTCCAAGAAATCCTAGGTGGGGATCATACCACCAGCGCCTATCAATAGAGCAGTACCTCTGCTCTACCTTTGTTAGTATTATTTTATTTTCTATATTACTCTCCTAACCTATCACAATTGAGAGCACTATCGTTGCTTTTTATTCTTCTATATTGGAGATTTGGATCACCAGACGGTGCTGACGGACGTATCGCCGCTTCATATCCTATAAGCGGGGATTATACCTCTGTACGCTATCCACACCAGAGCTGGCCATAGCTCCCTGAAATGTTAAAGCTAAGGGCCAACAATATAATTGCCTGCACCGACTTCACCTTGAACAGGTCTGATCTCACGGGCGCTCACCTAGATTAAATCCAGCGGCCTAGTGAGCCTGGTGACTGGTGGTTGATCCCCCACATCGTGTAGCGCTAATCTCTGAAGCCTCTCCAGCCCCGTAACCCGCGCTCTGGACTGATTGGGAATATCCCAGTCCCCATCAGGAAATGCAACAACTCTTTATAGGCAAAGGACTTTCACATTGCTCTCAAAATCCATGTGGCATTTCAAAGATGGCCACCACTCCAACTGAGGGTTTTGGAAAACAACTAATAAACACGTACAATACACTCAGACACTCCCACACAATATCCTCCCCTCTGCCTGTGATACAATTACCTTGCACAATGGGTAATGTAATTATCACAGGCAGAGAAATACAGTTTTTCCACATTATTCATAACTTTAATCACATTCAAATAAAACTTACATTTTCAGAATCAGCATACTCCAAATACAAACATACGTCAAAATCATACAATTTGGTCCAGTGGTTCAAAAGATAGATCGTAGTCCTTTGTGACCAAATGAAGCATGGCTTTTCTGGCCAAAACCAGTTCCACAGAGTCTTCTATCCTGGAGACAATTGGGAAGTAATCCAATTATCTCCAAGGACAGAGGCAAAACTCCATTGAACACATGGCAGCAAAAGACAATAAAATACATAAAAATATATAACTGTGCAGCCATTGCATAAAACAGGTACATTCAACATATCCCCAGATAGCTCAGATCTGAGCGCACATTATTACTGAATGGCGCTCAGATCACACACATACAGTTCAATTGCCATGGAGCCAAAGTCTTTCCCACAGTCTTTCATTATACGAATGGGCTCCATGGCATAGCTATCTGGGGTATCACCGCTCAAACAGGGCAAGCACCGAATGACCCGGCTTTCGTGTTTTTGCAGGGGAAAATCAAGTGTTTCAACATGGGGCCATAGTCTAAAGGCAGCAGGCGGGCAACCAGGGTCCTCCAATGCACAGTGGCGAGATTGGTCTCGAAACAAACAGAGTTACAGAGTTGTATCGAGACTTCGGGGTTATGTTATGGTAATCTCTGGGTAGTGTACTTTGGGTTAGATATAGGTCGCCTGTTCGCTGCGTTTTGCCTGTTGGTACTCGTCGTGGTACCTCTTAGCATGTTATTCATGGGCTACTTAGGTTACATTGGATTGGTTATGGATGGGTATTGAGTTCTTTAGTGTGTTTTACCCATTGGTCATGTGCCTCCTGGACACCTTTTCATGCACCAAATTGTGTGGTAGTCATCCTTTCGTACACCCAATTTCGGTCTACCTGCTTTATAGGCAGGGTCATCGCCTTCTTCCATAGTCTAGATATCAATAGGTTAGCTGATATTAATGTGTGGTAGAGTATCAACTTGACATGTTTCGGTATTCCCTCTGGTAACATGAACAGGAGACACACCTTAATGTCCATATTTAGGAGGGAGATTGGTCGGAAATTTTGGCTACACATGGGTGGTTTAGCTGGTTTGGGCAGCGTGACTATGTGTGCACCCAGCATCGCTTCTGGCGCATCAGCTTTGAGGGTGATTGCATTGAATAAGTTTGCCAGGTGCGGGGCTAGAGTGTTTGCAAATTTTTTGTAATAATTGTTGGCGAACCCGTCTGGGCCTGGGGCTTTCCCGCTCGGGAGGCAGGAGATGGCCTGGAGCACCTCGTCCACTGTAATATGGGCTTGCAGTTTATCTATTTGTTCCCCAGTTAGTGACGGTAGGGGGACCCCTTCTAGGTATCTTTCTATACTGGCCTGAATTGGTTGGCATCATTCTCTAGATTGTACAGGGTTGTGTAGTAATCCGCAAATACATCACCTGTGTCCTTGGGCGTTACCTTCTTTTCCCCTGCAGAGTTTTGGATGAATGGGATGTGTTTGTGCTTCTGTGTGATAGTCTCCTGGCTAATAATTTGCTTGCCCTATTCCCCTGTACATAGTGTTTGGCCCTGAGTTTTCGAAGGTGGAACCCTGTTTTCGCCAGGTCATGCTCCTTAATTTCTCCTAACTTCTCCTGAATTTGTCTTTTTTTTTTGTTGTTGTCAATCTTTCTTTTATTGAGGCATTTATAAGACGGGGTACAGAATAAAGAGTAGGGAATGCACATTTTTGTACAGATTGGGAGCATGATAATACAATATAGCATCTTCTATGAGTGTCAGTCTCCTTTTATATTAATAAGGTGTAGCATAGTTATACTAACAAGTTGAACGATCAGTAGTAAAAGTAACAAAGCATTGTAAAGAATGAAAGAATGTGCTGTAAACCTTTTATGGATTGGGCATTGTGACTAAATACTTTCCATCTTGTTGGTGAGGGTTAGAGTCGGGTTAATACATATCTGAACATTCTAGTGGTGAAACACGTGTTTACAGTAGCTTTTCGACCTAGCATAAATAGGGTGACTGAGAAATTAAGGCAAAACTGTGAGCCAACATGGCGTGTTCGTGGGCTTAATGTGCTTGTCATTAACAGGCTATGTTTCGAGGGTCAGTTTACGTGAATGTAATACAATAACATATCCCACCTATACCCATGGTGCTGGGCCTAACCAACAATAAACAACATCAAAATTAAAACATATATGCACGTGGTAGTCCATCTCCCAACCCACTAGCTTTATGTGGCTGTAAATTTATGCCCTTGGGCAGCGTGGTGCGCTCATCTGTGGGTCAAAGTCCAGCAAGGAGAGTCCATGCGGGCTGTTCCGGCTAGGTCCCCAGTTGCCCTCGGTTGAGAGTGTTGTTGGTGAGACTACCAATTTGAGGGGCTAGTTCAACCTATACCTCTGCTGGGTAGGGCCGCAGCGTGGGTTGGCATAGTGGATGTGGTGGCACTGTCGTTCTGTACAAGCTCCAGAGGTGCGGCATGGTGCGAGTTGGCGGTGGGCCGTCTTCCGGACCTAGGTCATGATGAAGGCCTGCACCCGTGATCCACCGACTCGGTTACTCAGAGAGGCCGGGTCGCCCCTTCGTCGGGCGCCAGGTGGGGCTTGGATGTTATGCCGCCGCCAGCGGCGAACAAGCCTCTGGCGATGTGGTCGGTGTATCTGAGATTGACTCCTTGTAGTCTTCGGCCTGGGAAGGCAATGTGGACGGCCCACCGTAGTAGCCTCCGATAAGTAGTGGAGGTGTTGGTTTGTAGCTCGCGATTTGTAATCACCGCTCCTTCGCCGCTGTGGGTGTAGCTTTGGGCCTGGAGGTAAATCTTTGGGCCTGAGTGGAGTCTCGCGGACTGAGCTGGGTATCCCGGCCTGAGTTCGGAACGCTGTCCGCGTGTGGGGTCGCAGCTCATCCCTTCTGCTCTCCGTCTTAGTTTGGAGCTTTTTTCCCCTCTGCCATGCTGGGTTTCGATTCATCTCAGGTTGCTTGTTTAATTGCAGCGGGTCAGGCTGACGTTTGTGCGGGAAGCTGGTAGTTGGGTGGGTTTGAGCTGGACGGTACATCTTCACTTCTAATTTGTGCCAAAAGTCTTGGAAGATTCTCTCTAAAATTGAATCATATCCCAGCTTGTCTGCTGCTTTGCCGATCGCCCACGTGGCGTTTGTTACCCCTACCTCCGTTCGGCTATGTTGGTCTTCTGTATTTGGGTCGGGACCAGGTCTATGCTGTATGTGGTGGACCGTGATATCCCACCCGGGCCCTGTGGGGGGGAAGCAGGACCCTGTGTGTTCTTACAGGCAGGAGAGGCGAGGGACGGGAGACCGGCCGATTCTCCCGCTGGGAGCCCCCACTAGGCCGCAGCCGCTCCGCACTGCTGCTGACGGTCAGCATCTCGCCTTTCTGTGTCGGGACACTCCAGACGTCGTCTGCGGTAGGTAAGTCTCTGTTTGGGTAAATTTTTGTGCGGTGGGAGCCCCAGCAAGTCGCCTCGAAGTGTAGGTTAGTTGGGAGCTCCCTCAAGTTGCGTTCGTCCGCCATGCCGGCCAGGCCCCGCCCCCCGAATTTGTCTTTTTAACTCTGGTGTTGGGGTTATTTGATTTTGCTTGTTGAGAGTGTACAATGTTTTTAGCCAGCTTTTTGTTTTTGTTTGGGACTCTCGTTTTAGTGCGCTTGCTTTTCCTATGAGAAATCCCCTAATAACCGGTTTGTGGGCCTGCCATAAGGTTTCCGGCGTTATTCCTGGTGTCTGATTGTTAGTAAAGTAAAAGTGCATGTCAGTAGCTAGGTCCTTACAGAATTGTGAATCATTCAAAAGGGTCTCGTTCAGTCATATGCATCTTGCAGTTCAAGAGTGATTGGGGCATGGTCAGACTATGTAATGGTGCCTATCGAGCAAGATGTTAGTTGGTTGAGGAATGTACCCTTTATGTAGAACCCGTCTATCCGGGAGTAGGTGTTGTGGACCTGAGAGAAAAATGTATAATCCCTTTCCTCTGGGTGTAGTACCCTCCATGCATCATATGGGTCATGCTCGCTAAGTAGGCGGACTAAGGGTTTGCATTCCCGTGTGAGAGTTGTGTTTCTAGGCGTGTTTGGTCTTACTGTCGAGTCCCATTTGGGGTCCAGTATGTGGTTCAAATCCCCACATATGATCGTGACACCCCTCGGCACTGGTGTGAGGTGTGTCATGATTTTGTGCAGGAAGTTTCTCTGAATGGCATTTGGTGCGTAAATGTTGACAATAGTGTGTTCTAAGTTATTGATCTCACAGATCAAAATTATGTACCTCCCCTGTGTGTGTATGGCCTCGTACAGGAGCTTAAAGGACACGTCTTTGCTGATCAATATAGATACACCCTTAGTTTTAGATGTGGCCGTGGTATGGTACTGGACTGGGTTGGACGTTTAAAGTGTGTTAAAGTGTGTTTCCTGTAAGCACACTATGTCTGGGCGTTTCTTGCGCAGATCTCTGGTTGGGCAGTATCTCTTTACTGGGGTGTTCAAGACATTGTGGCTATATATTTTCATATTCTATTGGATAATATATAAGGGTACTGGGTATTTCCATCAGTGTGTGTCATCATGGTGATATGTGATCTCCCCAAGGGGTCCATGTTTTTGCTGCCCCGTGGTCCTCACTGCCGGGCTCTGCTGTGCCAGGGGTGGGGGTTGGGAGGGTAGGGAGCAGGACTAAGGTGTTAGCGATACAAACAACATTCGCAACAGTCGAATATAACAAAACAATGTATACATTAACAAACATGTGAGTATACATTTCCCACTGAAGGGTATTGCACTACAGTGATAGTGCAAGATGTGAGCGTGGTTACTATGTAGACTTCTAGAGTGTAGGGCGGTTGGTTGCACATAAAATGCCCGATTCACTCCAGCGATATTCTCATGCGTGTTATGCTGAATGTGCTTTGTGTTTACCGGCTAGTGCTGTGGCGTGAGGTTGCCTGGCGTGTTTCTACGTCTTTGTTTTTTTTGTGTGAAGTTTGTGGCTGGATGTGTTTGTGGCCGTTGCACTCGTCAAGCCTTCATAGCTTTTTTGTGTATGTTTGTGGTCCAGAGTGTACATAATGAGACATATAGTGCTTGGCATACTTGCGCCTTGATGTCTGCTAGGCTATGGTTGCTGCCATGGTGGGATCAGCAGAAGGTAAAGTGTCTCTGTGCCGGTTCATTTTTTTGGACTTTTTCCATTCTGGAGACATTCTGTGCGCTGTGGTTGTGTCTTTCCTCACCGGATTTGGCATAACGTTCCAGCTGTGCAGCAGTTTGCGGCCTTCCTCCGGCGTGTTCACTGTAGTCACCGTGCCTTTTCTTCTGATTAGGAGGCGGATTGGAAATCCCCATCTGTACTGTATATTGTTGTGGCGGAGGGCTTCCGTTGTTTCTCTGAATTCCTTTCGTTTTTGCAATGTGGCTGCGGAAAGGTCTGTGAACATTTTAATGTTCTTGTACCTCTGTGGGAGCTCTCCGCCCGCTGTTATTGCTTGGAGTAGTGCTTCTTTAGCATGTAAGTAGTGTAGATGTGTAAGCACATCTCTGGGGGTGTTTTGTGGTAGGAACGCCGTTTTTTGCACCCTGTGGTATCTATCCAGTAACAGAATTTCTGCTGGTATGTCCGGTGCTAGCGCCTTAAAGTACCCTATTAGGTACTCATGTAGGTCCTGCTGCCTCACATCCTCTGGGATGCCCCTGATGCGGAGATTTTGGCATCGTGAGCGGTCTTCTAGGTCCATGACCTTCCTCTGTGTGAGGTCTAGTTGCTGCTGCATATCTTTCACCTGTTCCGCCATTTCGTTGTGCGCTGTGGCTTGTTCCTCCATGCGGTTTTCCACATGTGCCGTCCTGTCCCCCAGCTCCTGCACCTCTCGTTTCATTTCTCTCAGTGTGCCTTGCAGGGTTTCCAGGATCTTACTGGACATGTTGTCAAGGCACTTCTGCAAGAAGTCCTGGGTCACTGGTTAGTTTTGCACCCCTGGGGAGGTTGGCAGTGGCTGTGTGTCATTACCTCCGTCGCCATCTTGTTCCTGTTCTGCTAGGCCCAGATTTTTTGACATTCTTTATTTTAACGTTTTCCAAAATATATATTTTCTCATTGTACATTATATTTTATAGAAAATAGTATACAATTTGCCGACAATTGGGGATACAACAGTATACAAGTAACAATGTATAGTCCAGTCATGGTAACAGCGCCCACTGCATCCCATTATTCCAGCGGGGGTTCCCCTGGTTGTTCGGGCCCCCCCCAGGGTGAGCCTCAGGAACGACCCAAACCAGGGGGTCTACTTTCTGTGTGACTTTGTCCTTGAAAGGGGAGTGATAATTAAGCGTTATCGCTAATGACTGGGATGAGTGGCTTATCACCCCTTTGTGAGTCGGAGGAGGGTACCAGCTCTCTGACCCTCAAGCAGCTGGGGACTACTTTGCCTCTCGGCCTCCCATCCCGGGTCAGCCCTTTGCAGGGCAGGGGACCTTGTCCACAGTTAGCTGATGTGTGTGTATTATCATGTGAGGGTTTGACTGTTCCCCCACTCCTGGCGTCTCTATCAGTGGACGACGGGCGGTGGTGGGCGTATGCCCCTTCATTTATGTACGCCCCCTCCCTCCGACCCGCAGGTCCCTCCTGGCCTCCCGTCCGTGTCCATTGTCTCCCTTCCTCTAAGTCACCTAGAGCTTCTCTCGGGCTGGGAAAACGGGGGTATGCCAGTGTCGTGTTCGTGGGGCTTATGTTTGTGGGTCTGTTTGTTTGGAGTCGCGGGATCGGTCGTTCTTTGTATCAGTGGGTGTCTAAACTTGGTAACGTGAGTCAGTGGCCAAGGGCGTGTTGCAGTTGTGGTCTGTGTGGATGTTCATAGTCAGGTAGCTGTGCGTGGATATCTGTCCGAGGGAGTGTCTACTAGGTCCATCAGTTAGTAGGTGGTCAGAGAGTTGGGGGGGGGGACAAGGGAAAAAGCAAGGGAGGGAGGGAGGGTCTCACCCCGCCACCGGCCAGAGCCCCACGGGTCCCTACTCAGCCGCCTGTCCGGGCCCCGGCGGTGTCTGCCCCGGCCTCCGCCCGGCCACATGCACGATCCAGGGCGCCCATCTCTGAGCGTTGCGATCCTGAGTTCCACGTATCTCAGCCGTCAGGGACTCCATCGCGAAGATCTCCTCCACCTTCGCCATCCATTGTGGCAAGATCGGGATGTCTTTCGATTTCCACATGGGAGGAATTAGGCTTTTGGCGGCATTGAGTAGGTGTCTCGTTATAGTTTTCTTGCAGCGGAGCCTGCGTGTGGTTGAGGAGCATGGGGAGTGGTTCAAAGGGCATGTTGGAGTCTAGTATTTCGGTGAGCTAATTGTGGATCTGCCGCCAGAAGGCCGCAATCAGGGGGGGCACGTCCACCAGATGTAAAGGTCGGTTCCCTCATCCGCCTCGCAGCGCCAGCACGTATTGGTCGGCACGATCCACATTGCGTGGAGTCTGGCTGGGGTCCTGTACCACCCGGTGAGTAGCTTGTAGTTAAGTTCTTGTATTTTGGAGCTGAGTATTCCTTGGTAGGAGAGGACATGGATCTTTTCCCATTGTTGGTCTGTGAGAGTCGTTCCGGTGGCCTGTTCCCACTTAGAGTGGAAGCGGGTCGGGGGGCCTGTTCCCACTTAGAGTGGAAGCGGGTCGGGGGGCCCTGTTCTGCTGCTTGGAGTAGGGTGTAGAGAGTCGAGACCCCCCTGGTTAGGTGCTCCTTGCGTGCGCAGAGGGTTTCTAACTGTGTGAAGTCCCTGTGCAGGAGATGCTTCCCTGGTATGGCTGCGTAGGAGCGTTGCACCTGGTGGTATCGATATCTAAGGATAGCCGTAGCCTCTGGCTTCGACAGCATTTCCTCCATCGGTCATAGTGTATTGTTGACGAGCCATGCGCGAAGGTTTTGAGCCTCACTTCCACCGAAGCCCTCGATGTCTTGCAGCGTCAGGCCTCCGGCGATATCTGGGTTGTGGACGATCGTGGTCAGGGGGGACGGGTTTGTTGTGAGCCCCATCTTGTGCCTGATCCTCGTCCAAATCCCCAGTGCCGCCCCGATATAAGGGTGGGTCCTTAGGTCACCGTCTCGTGTTGGGTTCTGTGTCCACGTCACTGGGGGGGATTTGGCCACCAGCTTGCACTCTTTCAATGAGTACCCTACCCATTGCTTGTCCATTGTGGGGATGTGCCAGTCTATAATCCGCAGGAGGTGGGTGGCTCCCCTCTGTGTCTCGGGAGGGTTAATTGTGTATGTTTAATTCTCGGGGGGCCAGTCGCCCAGATGAGTGCAAGGTGCGGAAGTAAGCCGGCGGGATCATGATCGGGATAGTTTGAAATAAGTACAATAGGTGCGTTAGCATGTGCATCTTCACCGCGCTATTGCACATGAACCACGTGACGTACATGTGTCCCCACCTCAGTAGGTCTTTGCGTAGTGTTTGAAGCATGGGGAGGAAATTTTCCTGATAGAGCTGCGTGTGTTCTCTCGTCAGCCATATTCCTAGATACTTGATGCTATTTGAGCACCATTTAAAGGGGAAGTTCGTTGTTAGCCTATCCACCAGCTCCCGTGGGAGGGATAGAGGTAGTGCCTCTGATTTGTCCTGATTTAGCTTAAAATTGGAGACCGACCCATATCTAGTGAACGCGGCTAGGAGGTTAGGCAGTGTGACTGCAGGGTTGCGTATGAAAAAGAGCAAATCGTCAGCATACGCAGCTACCTTATGTTCCCTGCCGCCAAGGGTTATCCCCTCAATGCCCCCGTCCCGTCTGACCGCCTCCAGAAATGGCTCTAGAGAGAGGGCAAACAGAAAGGGGGACAGAGGGCACCCCTGCCGCGTCCCGTTCCGAATGTCAAATGTCTGGGAAAGGACTCCATTTATGCGCAGTTGTGCCTTCGGGGCCGTATACAGAGGCGAAATCCATTTGAGGATCTGGGGTCCGAAGCCCATAGCCCGCAGTGTGGCTTGCAGATAATGCCAGTCCACCCGGTCAAACGCCTTTTCAGCATCTGTTGAGAGGAGAAGACCCCCCCCGCTTGGTGGTTTGAAAGAGATGCATGAAGTTAAGCGCCCGGACGGTGTTGTCCTTTGCCTCTCTCCCGGGGATGAATCCTGTCTGATCCGGGTGGACCAGGGTCGGAACTAGTCGGCCTATTCGCTGCACCAAGATCTTAGTGAAAAGTTTGAGGTCGGCGTTAAGCAGGGATATGGGTCAGTAACTAGAGCACGCCGTGGGGTCCTTTCCTTCCTTGGGTATCACTGCGATAGTAGAGAGGAGAGTTTCACTAGGGAATTGACCGTCCTCTAATAGTAAGTTCAGGCCGTTAAGCAGCTCCGGTAGCAGAATGTTTCCGAAGGTCTTGAGTTATCGTGCGGGGAGGCCGTCCGGTCCGGGGGCCTTATGGAGGTGTGTGGTTTTCAGTGCTGCCGATAGTTCCTCCAACGTGATGGGGGCATCCAGCTCCTCCCTGTGCTCCTGCGTGATGGTCCGAGTCACATTTTGTTCCAGGTATTCTTGCGTCAGTCTTTGTCTCCGTCATTGCGCGTGAGCTGTCACTGCAGTTGGTAAGTTGTAAAGCTTAGTGTAGAACTTCTTGAATTCTTCTACAATCCTGTCAGGGATCTGGGTGAGGGGACCACTCGGCGTTTTGATCTTGGTGATTTGGCACCTCCGTCTTTTTAGTTGGAGCATCCTCGCAGGCATGCGGCTACACTTGTTGGAGTATTCATAGAAATGTCGGTTGGACTTTAGGAGCGTGTGGGCCAATTTCTGCGATAATAATTGTTGTAGTTCCCTACGGGTCTCCATTAATTCTCGGTATGTGATCTCCGATAGGGAGGCCTTGTGTTCTGTCTCGAGTTGGGCAGCCCTCTTATGTAGCTCCACGATTCGCGCACTCTGTGCCTTCTTCCAAGCTGTGCAGGTCTTAATAAAATGTCCCCGGACCACATACTTGTGAGCTTTCCAGCGGGCCAGGTCTGGGGTCTCTCCTGCCCTGTTGTCGTCGAAGTAGTGCCGCAGGACTGTTCTAGTTTCCTCTAGGGCCACTGGATCAGTTAAGAGCCGTTCATTTAGTTTCCATTGCCTGCACTTGGGTTTATGAAGAGGCCAAGCAGGAAGGGACAGCATTGGCGAGTGGTCCGACCACGCGACAGGCAGGATGGTGCTGGTTTGCAGGAGTGAGAGGTATTCCTGTGCTATCAATATGTAGTCGAGGCGGCTGTAGCCGCGGTGAACCGGGGAGTAATAAGTAAAGTCCCTGTCATCAGGGTGCAGAACCCTCCAGCTGTCCGCCAGACCTGCGTCTCTGAGTGCGGCTTGTGTTGTCCTGAGGCATGACGGAGGCAGTGAGCATCGTCCTTTGGAGGTGTCCACTCGTGGGTCCATGGGTAGGTTGAGGTCTCCGGCCACTACAAGCAGTACCTCTCGAAATTGTTCCAGCAGTTTGAGCGTTTTGGAGATGAAATTGTGTTGCTTGGTGTTTGGTGCGTAAATGGAGGTGAAGGTGTACTTTCTATCCGCGATTGTGCCCTTCAGGAATAAGTATTTGTCCGTACAATTGAAGGGTGTGTGACTGGCGAAAAGGATGGCCACCCCCGCTCTTTTAGCCTCCCTATGGTTCGCAAAGAACCCCTGTGGAAATCTCTGATCCCTAAGCGTGGGGCCATTCGGACCCCGGAAATGCGTCTCTTGTAGAAATGCCACCGATGCCCTGGCTGTCCACAAAGACCGCAGCAGGTGCGACCTCCGCTCTGGGGCGTTCAGGCCCCTGACGTTGTTGGACCAAAGGCGCAGCGGTGCAGGGGCAAACCCCCCGGGACCCCGGCTTGCCATGAGGGCCGACTCCGCGACGCCGGCCGGGGGGGGGGGATGGATCAGAGGGATCGGGCAAGGCGGGTGGGCGGGGGCGAGTGTCTTGGTTGTGTGCGTCGAGTCAGTGGACGTTCGTTCCTCTGTCGCCTCGTGTCAAAAAAGGGGGGGGGGAACTTGTATAACTATATACAGACTTGACTGTCTAGGGGGGGTGAGTCTGGGGGGAAACCCTCCGGTCTATTAAATAGTCTCCCCGGTCTGCACTCCGTCCTAGTATATCCCACAGTCCGTCTACGGGTGCGTGCGCAGCCCGAGGCACAGGTCAGGGCGGTGTTTAGGCTCAATTATGTGTGCGTTCTCAGTAAGGATTTACTGTAGTCTATCCGTCCCTACCGCTCCCTCCCCCCGGCCTCCAGGTAAGTTCTTCCTCTTGTGCCCCAGGGCACCGCCAGGACACCCATGACCCCAACCCACCTCGAGGTCCCCAGGGCGTATGGAATGAGTAAGTGGCCACAGATTCGGGGGGCCGCGTGGATATGCTGCTGGTAGGTCAGCCCGTCCCCCGGATTCCTACGGTACCGGTATTCTCGCCTCAGCTCCCAGCAAACCCGACATCCGTCTCGTGCGTGTACCCTCCCCCCGTCCGCCCGCACATGTCTCCACGTCTCCCCCCAGCCCCCACCCATCCAGTGTCCCCCCAGTGCTCCCTGTAGCAGGGCTGCAGCAGTTCAGCAATCCATCGCAATCCCATTGTCTAGGACTGTCGAATCCCAAACCAACCCCATGGAATTCCTAAACACTCCTTGTCCATGCTCTCTCGGGGTGGGGAGGGAGGGAGGGGAGGGAGGGGGGGAACCAACAGAAGGAACCAACAGCACGAGATGGCCTTGGGCAGGCAGTCCTGAGGGTGCAGGTCGTGGCGGGGGGGTAGAGGGGTCAAGTGCTCATGCGGCTAGTGTCCAGCAGCCATTTCCCTCCCCACCTAAGATAGCCTATTCCCCCTAGGGCGAGGTGCTGGCCCACTTCCCGGCAGTACCCCAGTACCTTAGGGCCCGGCTGATGCCCGGCCTGCGTAGGCCTCACATTCTTCAGCCCCTCCAGGGCCACCCCACATCCTGGGCGTCCTCCCTCCCTGGCGCTGTCTGGCGGGCTTCTTCCCCTGTGCCCTGCTGCGGTGCCAGTGGGGTTTCCAGCAGCCAGTTGTGAATGCGGAGGTTCGACAGCCGCAGGGCTCTGGTGACCCTTGGGACATCCTCCGGCCAGCGGACCTGGAGCCATGCGTTCCCCTGCTTCACCTGGAGACTGAAGGGGAACCCCCATCTGTAGGTGATCCCCCTGTCTCGCAGGGTCGTGGTCAGTGGCCAAAGGGCGTGTCTGCCGTCTAATGTGAGGCTGGACAGGTCTTGGTAAAACGCAACCTCCGTGCCCCCGAACTTGAAGCTGTTGGAGCCTCTTGCAGCCGCCGTGATCTTTTCTTTTAGGCTGTAGGAGTGCAGGCAGCACAGGACATCCCTGGGGCGGCCGTCCGATCTTGGCAGCCCGTACGCTCTATGGATCCGGTCATATTGTATCTCCGCTGGGCAGTCCCGGCCTAGGAGCTGCTGGAACAGTGTAGTCACCGTTTCCGACAGGGGAGTCACATCTGGCTCAGGGAGGCCGTGGATCCTAATGTTGTGGCGTCTGCTGCGGTTTTCCAGGTCTTCTACCTGTCTTCTGAGGGATAGGAGCAGGTTTCCCTGGCGGGTAGTGGCCAGCTCAGCCGCCTGGTGCTGTGTGCGGCTTGCCTGGGCCTCCGTCTCCAGTGCTTCCACGCGGACCTCCACCGCCGACAGGTCGGTGCGCAGGGCCGCGATTTCCTCGTGGACGGCCGTCCGGTGGTCCTGCAGAAGGCTCCCTCAGCCTTCCTCAACATTTGCCCTGATATCGCGGCCAGCTCCTGCCGGATCATCGCCAGAGTGTCCTCCTGTGTTTTGCCGGCGGTGGCGCTTCCCGGGCTCTCTCTTCCCGGGGAGTCAGGCGCCATGTTTCCCATCAGCCGGGGACTGCCGCGGGAGCCTAGGGTGGACATGTAGTCGTCCAGCGTGCCGGTTTTGCGGTGTGGGGAGCCTCCCAGGGTGGTAGTCTTCTTGTTGCGGACCATTTTGGAGGGCTCCGTGGGAGAAGAGGTGCTGATTTATCGCTGATTAAGGGCCGGGAGGTGAGGAGCTCTATCTCTAAGCGTCCTTCACCATGCTCGGTCCGGCCAAGCCCCCGGACCAGATTTTTTTGCATCGACGCCCGGGTCGTGAAGAAGCCGGCGCGATCATTTTTTGCCGCTTGTTTCTTAATCTTTTGCGATGCCATGTCGGGAGGGTTTAAGGTGGTATGTTTAGGAGCCGGTACCGCTAATATCACGCTGTTTCGGGCTGTTGGTGTGCAGAGCTCAGCACAGTGCGACCATCCGCGTTGCTTGTCAGGCCACGCCCCCCCCGCCTTTAAATCTTTGTGTGCGACCTTTTGGAATCAGATCGAGTCCAACAAGCAGCGGGGACACACCTCCATAGCTGGGGTGGCTTCCAACAGCACCCCAACACCCTGTTTCTCTTTTAGAGAGCCAAGTTGGATAGCAGATCCATCGATCGTCCACGACATTGTGGTACTGCCACACTGGGAGTCCTACAGGACCTACCGCAGGAACGGGAGGAGTATGGGCACGGGCATGTCAGCCAGCCTAGGCATTTAGAGAGGAGGAGTTCCTCTGTCGCCATGCTAACCCTGGTAATTGGGAGGCTTCGTACATGTGGCCGGGAAACCGTGCAGGACTCAAATGGCTACTTTTGCATGACAGTGGTCCAGGTTCCCTACTACTATATAATCGTGGCATCTGCTGAAGCATGGACTTCGGCTCATTTTGAGCCTGTCTGAACAGTTTAGCTTTTAATGGTGTTTTTTATTTATTTTTTTACGGTTCTGTTACTACCTTGTTTTGCCTCACTATTTCACCATCTACTAATCCCTCATGTATCTTTGATACTACTACTCTGACATATACCTACTATTCTGACTGGTGGGCCTTTTCCAGCTTGTATAGTTACTCATAGTACATGCTTGCCAATTATCAGTGTCTTACCTGAGGTGGGAGTCTGGTAGGCAGAGATTTGTGCCCACCCTTGCAGATAACCACAGTCCAAAGTGATAAGGTTAGAAACCACCAGGACTGTGAATCTGTGCATTGGGGCTGTGCATGAAAGGTGCTCCAAATCGCCGTCCAGACAAGGACACAAGCAGAAGGATTGTCGAGGATAAGCCAAAGTCAGAGGATGCCAGAGGTCAGGATAAACAAGGAGGAAAGCCAAGGTCAGGAGCCGTGGTCAATCTGGAAAACAAGTTTCAGGAGACAAAACAGGAACAACACACGATCACTAGAATCAAAGAACTGACAAAGTTCCCAGGGCAGTGTTTAAATACCCGGTTGATTAGCGGTCTGCCTCAGGTGAAGCACAGATATCAGCCACAGATAGAGTCCAGCCCCCTAGTGCTGCAGACAAAGCCAAGAATAACAAAGATAGAACATAACAAGATAGCACTTCTGGGGCAACCACGTCTGGATGTCACGGTGAGAACTGTGATACTAATACACCATGTTATCCTGTTTAAACAACCAGAAAGTATGTAAAACATTATTCTAGATCACTCATCTACTGACATTTTGTTCCTTCTTCTCAAAATTTTTTTTAAAAAAATAAGCGCAACGCCTCTTGACCTCTCATGCGTATCTATTGTTATTTTATCTCACGTTATATGTCGTTTCTGGAGCATGTATTTCTCATTGCACTTCAAAAATAAAGAATAATAATAAAAAAAAAATTCTAAAAATAAAAATCCTAAGTTCAAATGGTGAAAAACTTGCAAAATAATCCTCAAAGTTATGGTAGCTGTAGTCCACCGACTCCTGGAGAGACAAAGATGGATGACAGCTATTGTATGAACACATACAACTCTCAAGCTGGGTTTGCAGTTCTTTCTGACCAGTGAAAGAGTTAAAACCTCCTGTGCTGACGGTTTAAAGTCTCTGCTACCTTAAAAGGCGTTAAAAGCGCAGCTTGTTTAAACCATTTAAACCGCGGACGCTTGTATCGATGTACATTTACCCACAAACAACTACAACAATAGAGTCTCGGGTGTGGGGGAAACACAAGCCTATCTAGATTAATATTTTCAAGACACCCCATTTCCTAATCCAGGAGAAGACAAACAGAAGAACAAAGTAACTTTCACTTTCAGCATATTATGAAATAAACCAACCTGCTCTTTCCTGAACTAGAACACGCCATCCGATTAACCCCTTAATTTATTCTTCTAGAATAGATTGTAAGCTACACAACAACTTAAGTGCCGAAGGTTGCCTACCGGTTGCCCCATGTCCGCATAACAATCGGTTCCTTAAGAATTGTATCCATTTATCAGCAACACGCTAAGTGAAACAGGACAATCTTTGCCGACATAAGGAACTTGAGAGTGGTAGACATGAGAGAGGGTTAGGGAAAATATGGAAAGATGGAATGGAAGTTACAACAGAAGGTGAGGAGAAGAGACTATGGGGAGATGGAGTAGAAGAAATGAAGGAGGGCAAGAGGAAGAAAATTGGACATGGGGCTCTCAATTCATTTTTCTTCAGAAAAAGTGAGGTTTAAACCCTTTAAGGACACGCCGGAAATTTTCTGTCATGCTGGACTGGTACATCTGAAGCTGGGTTCTTAAGGGTTTAAGCTTGTTGTTGACGTAGGAATTTATTTAATCTGTATAAAATGGGAGCCTCCATGGCCCAGAAATGCATATTTATAAAAGCAGCGTTGCATGTTAGATACAGATTTCCCAGCATGCACTTGGCCTGCTATTCATGACGGGGGGCTCCGTTTGATTCCATTGAAACATACAGTATATGGTACTTTGTAACTGGCTCAGAAATCAAGCAAGAGCTGAAGGCTCTGCATCCCCCCTCTAGATTAGCGAAACCTTGTGCAAGGAATCACACATATTAATAATACAAAATAAACATACGTGGGGGCGTGGCCTGGACGAGAACGCGAGCGGTCGCATGCTCTGCTAGCTCCGCGAAAGTGCAGGCCCTCATACTACATTTATGACCCAAATCTGAAGAAAAACTGAGCACCGGGGCATATACAAATTATGTCTCACAACAAAAGTTAACGAGCGTCCGAGAAACAGGACAAACTACTCTTTTTTGGCGCCAAACAGGGGCAAACACGAGGAGCAGTAATACAGGAGGAATGCCAAGATGGCGCCGAGACGGAAGGCGCCCAGGGTACGAACACTGAGACTACAGACCTCATACTTACCACGGAGGGGCTGCAGGCTAGGTTCGACGACATGGCGGCAAAACTGCAAGGTACGCTGCAGCGCTCGTTTACAGACCTCCACACAGATCTCCATAAACTGAGCTCCCGCACCTCTGACCTGGAAAATCAAATGGAGGCGCAAACAGAGGCACATAAGCGCCTGTCTACTAACATGGAAGAAGTATGGGACAGATTCAATGACTATGAGGCCAAAATCGCTGACATGGAGGACCGCGCGCGTCGCAGTAACTTAAGACTTGCGGAATGTGCCTGAAAACATAGGCCCTCAAGATCTGCCCGCTTACGCGACGGGGCTCTTCCACATGCTTGTACCTGACCTACCACAGGACGTCCTGTTGATGGACCGCATCCACAGGGTGGCGAAACCCCTATACCTACCCGCAGACACACCAAGAGACATTGTCTTAAAGATGCATTACTATCATGCAAAGGAGGCGGTTCTCAAAGCAATCCGAACTCGTAAAGACATACCTGCGGAATACCAGAAGATCGGAATCTTTGCAGACATCTCCGCCATGACACTGCGGAAAAGAAAGACCTTCGGCAACATTACAGAAGCTCTACGCAACAACAACATCTTATACAGGTGGGGATACCCGACTAAGCTATCCAACGAAATCCAACGTATCCAACGAAACGGCACCCTCACAGCTATCACATCCCCGGAGGAAGGCCTACAAAAACTACGGGACTGGGGCCTCAACCCATCTACAGTACTACCAAGACCTGCACCAAACGAGCGACAACCCCCTGCATGGAAGAAGGCACGCAAATAGCCGCCTGCATATGGAGCAATCACAGACTTTTACAAAGCCCGCAAGTATATCTTGATATCGCGTTGTATACAGCAGTAACGTATAGCCATCCTAATGCATAATGTTTTTTGTAAATATAGCTATCAGACTAGCTGTTCCAGGCCGGGGGACCAACATATAAAGAGCAGTTAGGGAATGTTATACCACAACAACTGTAAACCATTAATCAAGGGCCATGCTTAGACCCAAGCCGACTATTCCCAATATTGTTAATATCGCTTCCCAACCGTATTACTATTAGATATGAGCAATGAAAAAAAAAAAAAAAAAAAGTATGGTGAACCAGGTATCTGTATGATGTCCTAATACACCCCTGAGGACACATATTATAATAGAATGGCTAATCACAAAACTTTAGCTTAAGTGAGGCACAGGCACATTATTGTTGAATGGGTCAACAAACTTTAGGAGGGCCGCACTCGCGGCAGCATCCCCGACCAGGATCGAAGCAATACGCTCCGACCCCCATGGTTCCCCATATGGGAACCTTGCCATAATTCTGGCAATTTTGTTCACAATTGTATATAAGTTTGAACTTTGCATTATACAGGGTTCAGTAACTTGTTATTTTACTGTTATATTAACTTCCCTTAAACCCTCCCTCCTACATCAGGGCCTAACATCTACGCTGCAGCAATACACAAGCTCCTCCCCCCGAAGCAGGACTTCAGGAAGACATACCTAATAAATAACCTTAGGGTCACAACACGAGGGATCTGCCTATCTTGAAATAGCTGGGGAGGGCAGAGCCCCACAGTAGACCAATATCAACTGGGTACATACAACACCTTCCTGTACATACCACCATAAAGTTCTACAGCCATAATGTAAGAGGACTCAACCTCCCAGTACAAATACACCTCCTAGGGAGGGACATAGGCAAAATCGATGCTGACATTGTGTGCTTACAGGAAACGCACTTCAGGGGCACAACCCATCCCAGCATCCTGACCAACTCTTACCCCCACCAGTTCCACTCCACGTCTAAAAATAAATAAAAAGGAGTCTCCACCCTGATAAGTACAAAGGTTGCTTTCGAACTGATAACCGCAGACACTGATAGAGAAGGCAGATGTGTCATTATAGTTGGACGCATAAACAATAGCAAACGTATATGCCCCAAACACCAACCAGAGGAATTTTATACACAAAATAATGCATGAGTATCCAACAAGGCACGACAATCATATGTGGGGATTTAAACCATGTTCTTAACCCAGCCTTAGACACAAGCTCTCCCAAAATAGCCCACGATACAGACCACTTAAGGGTCAGAGTGCAGCTCTAGCGAAACTATTGTCCCTACATCACTACTACGATGCATGGAGGGTCACTCATACGGAAGATAGGGAGTATACTTACCACTCACAGGTCCATAACACTTATTCGAGAATCGACGCGTTCCTGGTAGAGGGAGGGACACTTGGGCAGATAGTGTATTGCAGGGTGGGACAGATAGTATGGTCTGACCATGCCCCCGTGGAATTAACCCTAAGGGATACTTATGACTTTAAACACAGGAGCCCTAGGAGGCTCAATGAGACCCTCCTGATGGACAAGTCCTTCTCGGATAGCCTATCCGATTCATTAAAGCATTTCTTTGCAGACAATGCCAACCCTGATCTACAGCACTACACAATATGGCAAGCTCACAAAGCGGTTGCCCGGGGAATCCTTATAAAACGAGCATCATACCTCAAAAGGAAAACACAGACACAAGTGTTACAGTGGCAAAAGGACATTTACACCTTGACGACAAAAAACAAATCCACCCCACGAGCCAACTGTAAGAACAAATATCCCTAGTGCGCCAACAACTCCGACAAAACGCGCTGCATAAAGTAGGACACACCTTAAGAACACTGAAAGCGTTCTTAAGGTGTGTCCCCACAAGGGAATAGAGCGGGTAAACTGCTGGCATCCAGGTTGAAAAAACGGCAGCAGACACAGAAGATAGCATTCTTACACTCTAAAACAGAGGGGAAAGTTATTTCGCCACTCTCTATTAGTAACAAGTTTGCACAATACTATGGGGAACTGTACAACCTCCAACATGACCCAGCCACGAACAACCCGACAGATAGGGAAATAGCAAATTACTTAGACAATGGGATGGGGGTTTCTGGAGGCTGGGATGGGGGTTTCTGGAGGCGGCCCTACGGGATCCCGGGGGGCTTCATCTTAGTGCACTATATTATCTCAGGGCACTATACTCGGCACCAAGGGCTAAGTTTCTGAACTCAGGATTTGTGTCTAACAAAATTAATATCACTAACGGGACGAGACAGGGGTGCCCCCTGTCCCCTCTCTTGTATGTACTGGCGCTGGAGCCTTTGGCTACGGCGATCAGGGCTCACCCAGATATCCATGGAGTTCAAGTGGGAGACAGGGAGTACACTCTCAACCTCTTTGCAGACGACATACTCCTGACCCTGACACAACCACAAATATCCTTACCTAATCTACTACAGTGCATACAAGACTATAACAAAGTATCCTATTACAAACTCAATCTCGCAAAAACACAGGTGCTGGGAATTCACCTCCCAGGACGAACCCTACAAACACTGACGGAATCCTTTAACTTTGACTGGAGAGACGATTACATAACTTTTCTAGGGATCAGGCTAGCCAAGACGACTCACCAAATGTTCAAACACAACTACGAGAAGCTATCGCAGGAAATAACACAGACGCTAGACAAGTGGAGCAGTGACTTTCACTCATGGCACGGATGCATAGCGGCATTTAAAATGTCGCTGCTGCCAAAATTACAATATTTATTCCGTACGCTGCAGATTCCCATCCCTAGGCAATATATGATCACATTGCATAAAACCATCACGCGATTCACGTAGGCAAATAAAACACCTAGAGTTGCACTCTCCACAATCAAAAAACCAACAGAGAAAGTGGGCATGAGCTTCCCAGACATTAAACTATATTACAAAGCTGCACTTCTGTCCATGTTAGCCACGGCACATAGGGTAGAAAAAACACCACAATGGGTAGCTATCGAGTCCCATTGGTCATGCAGGGCTGGGATGCACCACCTATTATGGGTACCAAAACACCTAAGACCGGCAACACCTCATATGCTAGAGACCACTAAGCTACTGATGCACAAATGGGACACATGCAGGGCACACCTTAGCGGTTCAAGGGTAACATTAGCCTCGACAATGTACAGCATATATCTGAGGAACCAAACATTTGACTATTGGACTTGGACGAAAGCAGGGTGCACACATATACACAACCTGTACAATGGGACCTCCCTGAAACAATTCCCGGACATACAAACACAGTACAAAGTACCAAATAAAGCGATTTTCTCATACTTCCAGCTCAAATCTATACTACAACAGTACATGGCCCCTCCTACGTCAATCATGATTTCCAGATATGACACATGGTGCCTCAACGGCAAACCGCACAAACGAGCCCTCTCAATGATATATGGAGCGTTAATAGAAGGCACACACACATCCACAGACAATTTCATACAAGCATGGCACAAGGACCTAGGATGTACTTTTTCAGAGGACCAGTGGTCCGGAGCCTTCAAAATTCCTAAAGGCAACACCGCCTGCATTACACACTTTGAGCAAATAAGAAAACTACAGTATAGATGGTATTTGGTCCCAACAAGGCTGGCACACATGTTCTCCGGCATCTCTGCCCAATGCTGGCGATACAACTTGGACAGGGGTTCGCTATTGCATATCTGGTGGACGTGCAAAGACATCCTACCCTACTGGACCATGGTGAGCGAAATCATTGACCACCTACTACCCATGAAGCCTTTAACCCCTGCAATATGCCTCTTATACATATGGCCAGAGGGCATGTCCAAAGTCCACACCAAACTCCTATTCCACACAATAATATCTGCATGCAATCTTATAGCAAAAACCTGGAAATCGCATGTAGTCCCCACAAAAAACAGGCTGGTTACCCAAATCCAAACGAATTGGGAATATGAACACATGGCGGCCAAACAGCTTGGGATAAGAGCAGGGCTCGAGTCCTGCAGGAACGCGTGGGAACGGCGTTCCTGCACTTTTCCCACAGCAGGAACGCCGTTCCCATTACTAGTGGGGACTCGGATTTTTAACTCACCTCTCCCCCTGCAGTCAGTGGAGTCGTCCGGCCTCTCCTGATAATGTCAGTAGGAGGGGGCGTGACTTTCTCTGCTCTTCTCACAGGACCGCTGGGGAGCAGAGGAAGCCACGCCCCCTCCTCCTGACATCATCAGGAGAGGCCGGCTTACTCCACTGACTGCAGGCTGCAGGTTCCAGATCCTGTCCCACCCCTCCTGGCCCAAGGTAAGCCTCAGGGAGGGGGGAAGGCACTTTAGGTTTTTTTTTTTTGTCCCTTTCCTCAGTCCCTGTCCCCCTCCTCAGGCCCTGTCTCCCACCTCAGTCCCTGTCCCCCCTCCTCAGTCCCTGTCCCCCCTCCTCAGTCCCTGTCCCCCCTCCTCAGTCCCTGTCCCCCCTCCTCAGTCCCTGTCCCCCCTCCTCAGTCCCTGTCCCCCTCCTCAGTCCCTGTCCCCCTCCTCAGTCCCTGTCTCCCACCTCAGTCCCTGTCCCCCTATTTAAGTCCCTGTCCCCCCTCCTCAGTCCCTGTCTCCCTCCTTAGTCCCTTTCCCCAGTCCCTGTCCCCCTCCTCAAGCCCTATCCCCTTACTCAGTCCCTGTCCCCCTATTTAAGGCCCTGTCCCCCCTCCTCAGTCCCTGTCCCCCCCCCTCAGTCCCTGTCCTCCCTCCTCAGTCCCTGTCCCCCCTCCTCAGTCCCTTTCCCCAGTCCCTGTCCCCCTCCTCAAGCCCTATCCCCTTACTCAGTCCCTGTCCCCCTCCTCAGTCCCTGTCCCCCTATTTAAGGTCCTGTCCCCCCTGCTCAGTCCCTGTCCCCCTCCTCAGTCCCTGTCCCCCTATTTAAGGTCCTGTCCCCCCTCCTCAGTCCCTGTCCCCCTATTTAAGGTCCTGTCCCCCTCCTCAGTCCCTGTCCCCCTATTTAAGGTCCTGTCCCCCCTCCTCAGTCCCTGTCTCCCTCCTCAGTCCCTGTCCCCCTATTTAAGGCCCTGCCCCCCCTCCTCAGTCCCTGTCTCCCTCCTCCAGCCCCTGCTCCCTTCATCAGCCCCTGCCCCCCTCCTCAGCCTCTGTCCCCCTCCTCAGCCTCTGTCCCTTTCCTCAGCCCCTGTCCCTTTCCTCAGCCCCTGTCCCTTTCCTCAGCCCATGGCCCCTTCCTCAGCCCATGCCCCCCCTCCCCCCTCCTCCTAAGCTCCTGTCCCTCTTCCTCAGCCCTGCCACCTAACTCAGCCCATGGCCCCTTCCTCAACCCATGTCCCCCCCTCCTCCTAAGCTCCTGTCCCTTTTTCCACAGCACTGTCACCTTACTCAGCCCCTGTCCCCCTCCTCAGCCCCTGTCCCCCTCCTCAGCCCCTGTCCCCCTATTTAAGGTCCTGTCCCCCCTCCTCAGTCCCTGTCTCCCTCCTCAGTCCCTGTCCCCCTATTTAAGGCCCTGCCCCCCCTCCTCAGTCCCTGTCTCCCTCCTCCAGCCCCTGCTCCCTTCATCAGCCCCTGCCCCCCTCCTCAGCCTCTGTCCCCCTCCTCAGCCTCTGTCCCTTTCCTCAGCCCCTGTCCCTTTCCTCAGCCCCTGTCCCTTTCCTCAGCCCATGGTCCCTTCCTCAGCCCATGGCCCCTTCCTCAGCCCATGCCCCCCCTCCCCCCTCCTCCTAAGCTCCTGTCCCTCTTCCTCAGCCCTGCCACCTAACTCAGCCCATGGCCCCTTCCTCAACCCATGTCCCCCCCTCCTCCTAAGCTCCTGTCCCTTTTTCCACAGCACTGTCACCTTACTTAGCCCCTGTCCCCCTCCTCAGCCCCTGTCCCCCTCCTCAGCCCCTGTCCACCTTACTCAGCCCCTGTCCACCTTACTCAGCCCCTGTCCACCTTACTCAGCCCCTGTCCACCTTACTCAGCCCCGTGCTCTTACTCAGTCCCTGCATATGAGCATCAGCCCCTGTCCCCCTCCTCAGCCCCTGCCCCTCTTCCTCAGCCCCTGCCCCTCTTCCTCAGCCCCTGTCCCCCTCCTCAGCCCCTGCCCCTCTTCCTCAGCCCCTGCCCCTCTTCCTCAGCCCCTGCCCCTCTTCCTCAGCCCCTGCCCCTCTTCCTCAGCCCCTGTCCCTCTTCCTCAGCCCCTGTCCTTCTTCCTCAGCCCCTGTCCCCCTTCCTCAGCCCCTGTCCCACTTCCTCAGCCCCTGTCCCTCTCCTCAGCCCATGCCCCCCCTCCCCCTCCTAAGCTCCTGTCCCTCTTCCTCAGCTCCTGTCCCCCTCTTCAGCCCCGTGCCCTTACTCAGCCCCTGCATACAAGCGTATAATTTTTTGGGGGGTGAGGGGGGGGCGGGGAGTGGATCTTGGGTGAGTTCCTGCACTTTTTTACCCAGGACTTGACCCCTGGATAAGAGGGGCAACTATAGAGGCGGGAAAAATCTGGGAAAAGTACTGGAACACGGTGAAACTCCAGATAGCTGGAGACGAGTAGAACTAACTGTCAAAGTAGTCCGTGAGTGGCTACCCAGAGAGAAAAGAGATACAGGGGCGAACAGAAAAAGCATACCTCATCAACACACACCAGGTAGATGTAAAACATATAGACGAAACTTAACCCACTTGTGTACATAAGATAACCCCCCCTCACCCATCAACACCCTTCCCCCATCCCACACCCCCCTTCATACTGCACCACAAGGTACAGAGGAATTCACAAAGGTATAACAACATGTGAAGAATAGATTGTATGCCATGGATACACCTCAGGGATGAGGTAAACAGTTAATGTTATCCAACAATGTTAGCAGAACTGTAATGTAAAAATGCAAGAATTGATCACACCTGCATTGTTTGATTGTACCCCCCACCACCTTTCTTCCTTTCTGTACCCCAACACGTACTTGAAAGAAAAAAATTAAAAAAACTGTCAAGTTGAAAAAAAACAAAATAAACATACGTTTCTTAAAAATTGTAAAACTGTATAAAAAAAAGTTAACCCATAACACTGTATGTTATTATCTCCTGCTGAATTGCAAACTCACATTTTGTATATACACAGATCATGCTAAGTATTTCGGTGATGGGGATCTACCATGCAGGGTATATTGGAAGTAGGGATCTGAGAGAGACAGGTCCTGATAAATGAACGACGGACCACCTTTCTGATCTGCAAACTGCAGGCTTTCTATAAGCTCGCGACACCTGCAATGCAGTGTACTTCTCCCAGCTCCACTGCATCTCTTACCTACCGATACCCAGAGGGGATACAGGTAACAGCGAAGATGGAATTGTGGAAACCAAGTACAAATAACGGACAGCCCTGCAAATACACATATTGGTCTGGCAGTGGGAATAAAATATACTAATCCTGCTTTAAATTAATCTAATTTCCGTTAGTTTGCCCTTACTTTTACTAATTACAGACCAATACAGATTGCACAAATATGTCCTGGGTTGGTGGTTATCCCCCAAAGCTAGAAATAATGCATGTTAATCTGACATACTGACTACATTTCCAAGATGAGGCATAAAGTAATACTGCAAACATTTTTTTTTTTAAAAGTAGAAGAAAACTTAGATGTGTGCAGACACAGAGATAAAAAACAAAACAAAAACAAAAAAATTGTTACACACAGACACACACAAACAAAGACACACACACTCGGACAAAATCTGTTGGAAATAACTGCATTCCGGCCACAATTAGCAGATTTACGAAAGCCAAATATGGTCAGGATTTGGTTGGTCCGATCGATTCTGTAACATTCGTTTTGAACAAATTTACAGCTCCGGAATGACGGGCATTGATAATCCGAAGGCATGCGGTAGGAGGCACAATCACTAATTATCATTCAATTGCGATTTGCCAGCAGGCAAATATTTAAAATCCCTTATCGGCGCAGTAATTAATTATGTGCCGGCTGCCCAGCGCTTGCTATCCAGGCGCGACATGGAAGTAGTATTAAAAGTAAAACATTTTTTTTTTAAAAATCAAAACTTGTGTCGGTCAATAAGACCTCCATATGACTGTCATGTAAGTATAAGCCCCCACAAGTCTTGCAAATGAACCTGTAAAATAACATGGGGTCATAGAACCCCTCCCCATTGGGTGGGGGCTACTTGATAATTTCATAGGGGAAAACCTCGTGGCAGGTGAGAGCATAGAGGTTATAGTAATATTTTTTACATTTTTAACGTGGAGACTCTACTTGTCAGGTGCCACGTAATTAACCCTCGCATTGTTGAGGGATTTTAACAATATCTCGTTGTCTATTAGTGTTGCCAGCAAACAATTTGTTGTTGTTTTTTTAATCTCAACCAGGATTCAATTAATTCAGTTCGGATTCCAGCTACCAGATTTAACAGACAGGAATCATTTTGATAAAAAATGTATTGAATCTTCTAAGAAAAAATATAAATGGGAAAATAATTTTTGACAATCAATTAATAGTTTTTATATCAATATACTGCACATGTAGACATAAAATTGATTCTCTCTCATTTAAAAATATCCTTAACTATTTCAGGTATAATTTTTTTTAAAAAAATGTTTTAATTGTTACATTCCTGATAATTTATACTCAACATCCCTGGAAAAGGAAAAATCCAAAATCGTACCACCGTCTGGTCAAATTGTGTTACTACAACCACATCCTACTGAAGTCTTGGGGCAGACTAGATAACTATTGATTTTCCAGCAGTGATGTAGGCTCCTGGCACCTGAAATGCCAGATACTGAAAATAGAAAATGGTGGAAGTGGTAAAATTATTATTATTTGTAAATTATTGTATATTCTATTTGTAAGTATTTGTCTATCTTCTACCGGTTTCTGTATAACTCTGCTAACCACTATGGCCGCAATTCAACGTCACTGTGTGTTTGTAGGATGGACTAAAAGAGCTAAATCAATTGGCTAGAACAAACTGCCAATCAGCATGGAGATATGGCCAGTAACAGGAGCGGTGGCATTTGCTGTAAGCACCATCATCAGAATTTAAAGGTATTGTAAGTTATGAAGCACGATCAATAAACAATCACTTAAAGGGACACTCGAGGCACATTACAGGGACACCTGAGGCAAATTAAAGGGACACTATAGTCACAAAAACAACTTTAGCTTAATTAATTTGTTTTGGTGTATAGATCACGCCCCTGCAGTCTCACTGTTCAATTCTCTGCCACTTAGGAGTTAAATCACTTTGTTTATACAGCCCTAGTCACACTTCCCTGCATGTAATGTGCAGATCCTTCCTAAACATTTCCTGTAAAGAGTCATCTAATATTTACACTTATTTTATTGCACAGTGTGTTTAATTTAGAATTGATTTAATACGCTTTCCAAATGATTCAATACTGTTATAAAAACATTCCAAATTACAAAAATACTCACAAATACAAAAATATTCACCATTAACGATGATGGAGCGTTTTGTAGATAAATAATTTGGGACGTTTTTCTAACAGCATTGAATCATATGGAGAGCTTATTAAATTGAGGCCTATATTAGAATGCACGACTACAGCGATTCCTTTTAAAAAAAACAGCAGCAGTATCTGCTGCTGGCTGAATACAATCAGCATGCTGAATGCATCTGCCTGTTTCAAGCAGATCAATATCACATCAAAACAGGCCCATTCTCTCCTGGATTCAAGTGCAAACAAACTACAAAACAGGGAAACAGGGGATGGCTAAATATGTACAAATCCACACAATCAGTATTATTTACATAAGTGAGAATTAAAAGTGAATTTCAGTCTTAAGGCCAGAGTGCTGGAACCGAAATCAGAGGTGACTTAGAGAATTTTTCTATTTCGGCTATATTGACCTTGAATTTACAATTCATTTTGAATTTGCACCTGTTTGTGTTTGTTAATCTGGAGAGCCTTACACAAGAATTTGTACATCATGCGAGCTGAAAACAGTAAGATTTTAGCTTCCACTAATTGCTGCCCTCCCAGCGGTATCAAGTAGAAACAGCAAGCACCACGCTCCGTCCAACTTCAGCCACAGAATCTCATTGCCTATAGGCATAGTGGGAGGAAGCACAGCGGACTCTGGTCCCAGACATCAAGCATGATGAACAACGTACAGGAAACCTCCTGGATTTAAAGGCTAACTGCCACCGGCACCATTGAATAAAACATTAAAAACCATCTATAACGGTGGCTAACTGCTGAGCAGGATGGCTGCATAGTTCCTTGCTCTGGCACATGAGCTCACAATCCGCTGCAATCCTAGCATCCAGAACCACTATACAACCAACAAACACCAAATATGTCTCACCACAAAGGCAGAAAACAAGCTGGGAGGGCTGAAAAGCTGAATTTCTTCGGCCAGAAACACAACCCTGGAGCATGGGCCTCGCAGGCCGAAATTCAAGATGGCTCAGAAACGGGCACCAATACACCAGACGTGGATGACTCCTTGGCCGCTGAATCGGTGACTGAACCAGTGACTCAAACCTACCTGACACAAGCCCTAGAAATGCTATCCAGCAAATTGATCTCCCAGCTGGCAATCCTCGTTCAACACCTTGAGGCACGATATACAGGAGCTGGGGTCCAGAACATCCCACATGGAAAGCAAACTAGACAAATTTGCCACGGCACACAATGATCTGGCGACCCACGTGGAAGAGACAGAGCAAAAATAGTCCAGATACAAGCTAAAGTCTTGGACAATGAAGACAGGGCACGCAGGAACAATCTTAGGCTCCGGGGGGTCCCAGAAGAGGTGAAACCTGCCGACCTACCTGCATATGCGAGAGGCCTGTTGCATGCCTATGCCCCAGAAATCCCAGCAGACATGCTACTGGTGGAAAGAATCCACCGGGTACCGAGACCCAAACACTTACCTGAAACGGTTCCGCGAGATGTACTCTTCAGGGCCCACTACTACCACATTAAAGAACATGTCCTGAAAGCAAGCCGTAAAGCATCTCAACCCCCAGATAACTACTCCAGTGTTAAAATATTTGCTGACTTGTCGGCGGCAACGTTCGGCAAGAGAAGGACATTTGCCCCAATCCTGGAGGTGCTGAGGGACCAAGGCACAAGATATAGGTGGGGATTTCCCATGAAAGTGTTGGTGATCAAAGACGGAGCCATTACAGTCATCCAGACACCAGAAGAGGGACGTTGGAGACTCTGGGAATGGAATCTGCCTGCCCCAAGAGCAGAGACGCAAGGATCACAGAAAGACAGGCTGCCGCTAGAATGGAGAAACGCGGCGCAGAGACGTTAAGAAGATCGAGACACTAAAAGACTTGGTTATCTAATCGCAAGTATACCTTGCACCATATATGTGTTGAGTTAGTTAGACATTGTGATAATGCTTATATAACCAGATAGTTAGGTCACAATCAGAGATATAGGACCCCCTGCCCAATTGCCATAGGCCAATTAGCGTAATAGCCGCGTTCTGAGGTACGCAAAACATCACTTCCACGACACATAACCGCTCAGGACGGGCCCCACAGAGAACATACTTGGAGTACCCCCCAATCTAGGGCTATAAGGGTCCCTATCACACGGTAACTGGCAACAGGTTTTGCGTGGGAGCACACACACCTGCCCACCCCTACCACACACCATCAGTCACCACACGTGGCAGTTAAAGAGGACACCGGAGGGGGGGATCACACAGCTAGGAGTACACCCAGGGCCTAAGGGAAACCAGCTAAGCCGATTGAGCAAGGCTACACCCCAACACATGCAAACAAAATAGATATCTACAGAGGGGAGAATAGAGACAACTGATAGAGTAGTATATCCTAAACTAGTGAATATCTATGGTTCAAGGTTACACTCACACAAGTTAGTTGATTGTAGGCATGTCAAAAAAAGGTATAATGATGATGTCGGAATAGTATGAACTCCTCAGACTCCAAACCAAGGGCATGTGGGAACAAAAGATAAATACAACAATAAGTGCAGACTTAAAAGACCAATTATTGCGCTAGATTAAATAACACTTACACACTGGAGGTGTAGTTCAGGCATATAATGGTCTCAGAAGATAGTTGCTCCAAAAATAGAAGGTGACTTCTTGATAGTAGTATAAACAAATGTATTCAATATAACAAAAAATAATCAAATAAAGATAAAAATAGAATAAATAAATAAAACATAAATAAATCAGAATTAAATGAATAAAAAGTTCCACCCAACCAAGCTGGGTGGGCATTCAAGGATGCCCCATTGTGAGTAATATCGCTACACGAGGGTCAGTTACGTGCATGGGCAAGATTAAATGTGAAATGTTAGTTGTGATAAATGTTATAGGCCCGGTATTGTCTGATGTTAGCATGATATAACTCAAACACACAATGTTACAAATAGGTTCTGGTTCTTTTCACAAACAATGCCTCATAGAGCTCGTTAGCCACAAATATGGGGGTCGATACCCTCCATCCCTCACGCACCCATACGGAGTGCCTTCACTTTACCGTGGCAGGTAGCCCTGCGCACGGCGTTTGTACATACTTTCTTTTCCTTTTCTCATACTTAGGCCTTGTTCTGGCCAACCCCCTAACCACACCCCATCCTTCCTCTGAGACAAGGGAGACGCACCCTACACCTGAAACAAAACATAGCATCCATTGGGTACACTGCACAGATGGAATAACACCGAGAGGTGGGCTGCATTGCTTGTTGCAACTGGGACATGCAGCGCCCTCTAATAGAACTCATTTGCTAAACCTAGCTCTGATATTCACGACGGGGTTTAGACCCCCATGAAGATATTTACACACAACGTAAGGGGACTAAACGCGCCGGTAAAAAGACACCACCTGAGCAGAGAACTTGGTTCACAGAGAGCGGATGTTAAATGCTTACAAGAGACCCATTTCAAGAAGAATACCCACCCAAAAATCCTGAGTAGGGAATACCCCCACCAATTTCATGCTACCTCCCCAATGAAGGCAAAAGGAACATCTATACTGATTAGCAGACATGTGGCGTTCACACCCCACTCACATGCACTAGATAGGGAGGGCAGATATGCAATGGTCATAGGCACGTTTAACAGAATACTGTACACTATCGTCAACATTTATGCACCCAACTTTGAGCAAAGAAACTTCCTTCACAAAATCCTCACCACAATAGTAGAAAAACAACAGAGCATTATGGTAATATGCGGAGACTTCAATCATGTCTTAGACCCATCTATGGATACTACTCTCCCTGCACACAGTCCCAGTCTTAGACCCTTAAAAAGGCAATGCAAGGCAATACATGAATTGCTCCACGCATACCATCTATATGACGCATGGAGACTACTACACACTAGCGAAAAAGCATTTATCCACTCCTTAGTGCATAATTCATACTCGCGTATAAATGGCTTCCTTCTAAAGGGTCAGGCGTTGGACCAAATTACTCAATGTGAATTGGGGGGATATCCTGGTCCGATCACGCCCCAGTGACTCTAACACTTAAGGATGCCTATGATCCTACCCACCGCAGCCCATGGAGATAAATTGAGTTTCTCCTGAAAGACACCTCATTCACAAAAGACATAGACACACAGATGAGACTGTTCTTCTTGGAGAATAGTCCTGACGAGACAAGGCAGAATCAAGCAACCCCATCCACCACCCTGCAGGCCAAAATTCAACATATAACTAGGCAAATTAACCAACAGGCCCTAGAGAAGACGGGATATAAATTACATAAACTTAAAGGACCACTCTAGTGCCAGGAAAACATACTCGTTTTCCTGGCACTAGAGTGCCCTGAGGGTGCCCCCACCCTCAGGGACCCACTCCCGCTGGGCTCTAGGGGAAGGAAGGGGTTAAACTTACCTCTTTCTCCAGCGCCGGGCGGGGAGCTCTACTCCTCCTCCTCTTCTTCCTCGCAACGTCATCGGCTGAATGCGCATGCGCGGCAGGAGCCGCGCTCGCATTCAGCTGGTCGCATAGGAAAGCATTCATAATGCTTTCCTATGGACGCTTGCGTGCTCTCACTGTGATTTTCACAGTGAGAAGCATGCAAGCGCCTCTAGCGGCTGTCAGTGAGACAGCCACTAGAGGCTCTGGAGGCTGGCTTAACCCTCAGAATAAACATAGCAGTTTCTCTGAAACTGCTATGTTTATAAAAAAAATAGGGTAAAAGCTAGCTGGACCTGGCACCCAGACCACTTCATTAAGCTGAAGTGGTCTGGGTGCCTAGAGTGGTCCTTTAAAGCATCACACTACGCCCAGGGCAACAATGCGGGCAAGATGTTAGCAAATAGACTACGAAACCAGCAAGCCAGCCAAAAAAATTGCCCACCTAATATCCAAGGAGGGGAAAAAAATTATAGCTCCGAAAGACATCAGCAACGAATTTCCCAGGTACTATGCCTCGCTATACAATCTAAAACATGACGCATCCCTCCACCAGCCGACACTCTCAGACATAGAGCGATACCTAGACCCTCTTCCCCTGCCCAAACTAACTGAAGAACAAAGCCAATTACTTTCCTCCCCAATCTTAGAATCCGAAGTTAACAAAGTAAAACTTGCACTGCCCAACAATAAAGCCCCCGGCCCAGACGGAATCACTAATTGCTACTACAAATGCTTCAGGAACACCCTAACCCCACATTTGACAGCAACTTTTAATGATGCCATTGACCTAGGTACACTTCCAGGAGAATGCCAGCTAGCACATATAGTGACACTCCCCAAACCCGGCAAGCCACCTACCCAGCCCCAAAACCTTCGCCCTATATCCCTGCTTAACACAGACATCAAGCTGTTTGCTAAAGTGCTAGCGGCTAGGCTGAGCATAGTCTTACCAACCATAATCGACTCGGACCAAGTGGGATTTGTCAAGGGACGCCAAGGCAGCGACAACACTAGAAAGGTCTTAGACATAATTTGTGGACTGCAAGGCACACAGAAGGAAGGCTTAATAATGTCCCTCGACGTAGAAAAAGGCTTTGACCGCTTGCACTGGGGCTTCATGGCCTGAACAAATTTTAAAAACCCGGGGAGATTCAGGTCGGCAGTCAGGGCCCTGTATTCTGCACCCTCAGCGAAGGTGTTAAATGCTGGCTTCTTATCAGACCCTTTCCCCATTACGAACGGATCTAGACAGCCGTTGCTCTATGTCATAGTGCTAGAGCCGCTGGCGCTTCAAATTAGACAACACAACCGAATACACGATAGGGCACAAACAATACAAGGCCAACCTATTCGCGGATGACATACTCCTTACCCTGACGGACCCACACACATCACTACCTAACTTGCTAACACTGATCACCATATATGGGAGACATTCATATTACAAGTTGAACGTAACCAAGACCCAAGCCATGTACCTGGGGCGGGACTCGACACAGTTAGAGAGGATGCAGAAAACATACCCCTTTGACTGGAGGGAAGACTACCTAACCTTCCTAGGCATGAAATTAACTAAAAAGCTGATCTCGCTGTATAAATACAACTATGAACCACCTATAAAGAGTTTTACCTCCACTATGCAGAAATGGGAGGGCTGCTTCTTATCATGGGTGGGAAGGATAGCAGCAGTGAAAATGATATTGATCCCGAAGTTCCATTACCTTTTGCGAATACTACCCATACCCCTCCCGAACACGTACCTCACTAAGCTACAGAGAACTCTGGTCAGATTAGTTTGGAACAAGAACAAACCCAGAGTGGCCAACACGATACTAATCAAACCCAAGCAAAAGGTAGTATTGGGTCTCCTGGACGTAAAGTCCTATTACAAAGCGTCGATAATAGCCGTTATAGTACCAATGCAAACCCAGACACACAGACCACAATGGACAGACATAGAAGCACACTGGGTGGGACAGATGAGCCTTGAACATTCTGTCGGGGTCCCAAGGGCACAGAGACGCTGGGCTGCCACAACCCTCTCCACGACACACCGTTCAGGTATGGGACGTGGCGAGGGGCTCGCTGTGCATGGTCGGACCAACATCCCTAGCCACACCGCTACAGAGCGTGGGCATCCAAGTACCAACCTTAGACTATAGATCATGGGTCGAGCGGGGATGCACATGCTTGTACCAGCTGCTCCATGGAAACAAAATTATCCCCTTTCCGGACCTGCAGACAAGGTTCAACTTGCCGAGTAAACTACTGTTCCCATACCTCCAACTAAAGTCGTACATATTAGAAAACTGTAAAGCTGACATGGGATCCACACAGCTGACACAATTCGAAAAGCTATGCATAGCCCTTACCCCCCGAGGAAAGTACTCTCTACCACTTACACAGCGTTGATAGATACGCACCCACTAGAGACCAGGTCATACAGGGAAGCGTGGCACAAGGAGCTGGGATACACAATCCCGGACGACCAATGGGATAAAGCACCTATGGCACATAGAGGTAACACAACATGCGCAACGCACTTTGAGTTGATGAGAAAACTTATGTACAGATTGTACTACGTACCCGATAGACTTGCCCACATATATCCAAATGTATCCAATAAATGTTGGAGATGCGGGGAGGGAGTGGGTACAATGTTACATGTCTGGTGGTCTTGTCCAAGCCTCCAGGACTTCCGGAAAATGGTCACAAAGGAAGTATCAAACGTTACCCAAACAGAGCATTGTTGTACCCCCGACCACTGTATCTTGTTCATATTACCGAGAGATATACCTAAACCACTGACCAAACTTACTTTCCAGATCTTGATAGCGGCGAACACGTTGCTTGCAAGAGCCTGGAAAACAGGTAAAGTCCCGAGCACAAAAGCCTTAAGGGAACAAGTAACCCTTAACTGGGACTACAAGCAAATGGCACACTCCTACATAGCCTCTAACCCCAACACCATCAAAGCCAAATCCATATGGGATAATTATACACGTAAAGCGCTCTCCCCTCCCCTAAGATAACATAATATACTAAGGTACGCAGCCAAGAAGTGTACCAACAGAAACACACATGAGCCAACAAAGCATTGATAGAATCATTGATGAGACTACTGCTATATGCGTCCCCTTCCTACCCACCCCCCATCCTCTTTTCTTTTCTGTACCCTGCCCACTTGTCAACCCAGGATGTTAAACCTCAACCACGACCGGTTGAAGAAGAGACAATGTTTTGTTTCTTGATAGAACGGAACAGATGGTAGATACACCCAAAACAGACCCAGAAGAACTAACCAGATACTGGGAGTGTATCTCTATATTATCTGCATTATCTTTGTTATTTTTATGTTCCCATGTTGACGTGATGTTTTCTTGACAAACAATGCATCGATTAATTGATTGAAAATCACCCCCTCTTTCCTTTCTGTACCCCAAAACCTTAATAAAAATTGTCAAATTGAAAAAAAAAAAACATCTATAACTTCTGGTAATCTTTATTTTATTATTATTATTATTTTTTTATTCTTTATATTTAGTGTGCGTAGATTGTACAGGTATGCTTGCATTGCCACAACAGGTGATGCAGGCATTTCAATAAACACAGAAAAACATTTGCATGGCATACAGACAGTGCACTATTTTTAGGTTAGTACAGGAGTATTGGAACAAGCTATGTCTAATAGGGCTATGATTAGGAATTCAAACTAAACTGAGGATCATTGTAGCGTTGCCCCATTAAATATATAACAAAAACCACTGGGTAAGCAATTACACCTTAGAACATAGATAGCCTGCGTCTTGGTAACTGATGAATTGTGATGTGTTTGCTATTAGTTCAGCCTATGCCCACGGTGATGACCCATTACCCAGAACAAATGTTCACAGGAGGCCCACTTATCTGCTTCCCCCCAGCACAGCCTTACACCATTTTCGTCAAGCTGCATACAGGATCTACTTCTGAAGTCTGCCATCTGACATCTGCATGTCGCGCTGGGTAAGTGCCATCTGCGGATGTGAGCAGAATATATAGGGCTTTCTCTTGCTGGTCCATGGCACAGTCATATAATAGCGCACAGGTATACCAAGCCTTCGGCAACTCTGCATTAGGGTCTCGCCCAGCATGTCTCGGCTGAATTTTATCTCTTTTTGGGGAAGCGTGTAATGGTGCCGTATTGACAGACCCCTGCGTTCTTCGGTGAGTTCTGACAGGTGAGGTAGGGGTATGAGATTGGGTGGCCATGCGGGTCCAGAAATCTCTGCACACCTTATCAAACCTAGGCTCGAATCGCTGCCTCCAGTCTAGGCTCTCCAAGCTGGCTTGTTGCTCTGGGGGCCTCGGTACGGCAGCCATCTTAGAACTGCCACGTGGTCCTAGGCACCTTGTATTTCAGGATATACAGGTCGTTGGTGTATCCATTGGGGACCAGGATAACCTTCAACAGTCCAAAGAGGATGGGGGGAGGGGGGGGGAAACAGGGCTTCTGTGGCCGCACTTCAGAGTGTTTGTTCTGGGGCGGGAGATCGACTGCCTCCCCGAGTCGTCGGGTCCGCACTCTCTCAGCAGGCCGCAGTGCCAGCAGACAGAATCAGGTGAAAATCGCCTCAGTGTCCCCGTCATTACAGGTATCTGTCAGGCTGTTCTGGGGGGTCTTCTGCAGCTATTTTTGGGATTATGATATCTTTATAGCTTGTGCTGGCAGGAGCTCCCTAAAAGCACTTCTGGCCTGCTTGCGAGTATTCTTTTTTTAATGCAATGTTCTGTTTTCTTTTAAATGTATCTTAAATATTTTAGTAATGGAGATCCCAATCCAGTTTAGACCAAGGCACCACCAGTGCACCCATTAGAGGAGAAATAGAAACATTGTTTCAGTTCATACTTCTCTGCCTATGCTGACTGACAGGTCCAAAAGGCGGAGTTTATGACAATGATTGATAGGGAGCCAAAATGGAGGCACCCACTTCCAAGATATAGGCAAATGCAATGCTTGCAATTTTACACTTCATTATCTATTTCAGATTATACAAGGTAACAAAATGAGGTTAGTAATCATTAACTCTATGGACGTAATGGTTGCTCTTTAAGCAACAAGCTTCCTTTGTAACAGCGAATCGCTATTTATCCATAGCATGACCCTATTGAACCAGCAAGGGGTTGTGGAGGTTAGTCCCACCCCACCTACTCCTTGACCTATAACAGGGGTAGGTAACCTTTGGCACCCCAGTTGTTGTGGGCTACATCTACCATGATGCTCTTACAGCCACGATGCTGGCAAATCATCAGGGGAGATGTAGTCTGGTTTTCAAAAGGTTGTGTACCCCTGTTCTATACCATGGTTTTCTTTTACCAAGCTCCACCAATTTATTGCCTTAACTTATACCATAAGTCCTCCCTGTATGTTCCACTCTAGTGTCCTGCAGGCTCTATTCATGCTCCATCCATTCTGTCATATAGTCATCTCTCTCTCCATCCAAACCCCATTCACTACTTCCCTCTACTGTCAGGTCTCTTCACTGCTTTTGGCATGACCCGCCTGCTATAGAAATATATGTTTGCCCACAGTCTGTTGGCTTTTTCCCTAATCACTTTTTCACTTTTTCCATGCACCATAGAAAGACAGAAGGGAGAGAACCCAAGCCATGCTCCATCAACGCACCCAAACACGACAGTCAGTTTGTAACGGTCAATTGTCAGCAGTCACATTAGACACCTTTATGTACAAGCACATTTCATGGTGTAATCACTATTTATTTTTCCAGAAGGGTTATACTGCCACCTACAGGCAACACGTAAAATTCTGTATATAATTATGCTTGAAATGGTTGGACCTGGAAAGGCGCTTAGAAAATGTGTATTATATATATTTATAAATAAAACAGCTGCTACCACACAAGTGTAAATATATCTCAAGCTCATCACACTGTCATGCAAAGTGTACAAATAAAAATGTCAAAAACCACCACCAGTCAATATAGTGGGGTGAAAGAAACACACATTTACCCTATATAAACCCAGGGATATATATATATATATATATATATATATATATATATATATATATATATATAGGTAAAATGCTACAATAAAAGAAGAATCATAACATAGTGTATTAAAATAGACAAACTGGAGTATAATATATATTGGATGCACTCACACAGATTAGAGCCAATTAAGGATAGGCTCAAATCTCCACAGCAGGTGTGTACCCTGGTGACGGTATCCCTCTTCTGTGATCCAGCCAGGTGAGCTCAAGGGAGAGAGAAAAGACAAAAGAAATAGCTTCTAGTGTAATACTATTGCTTTTGTCTTTTCACTTTCCCAGGAGCACACTTGACTGGATCACAGAAGAGGGATACCGTCACCAGGGTACACACCTTCTGCTGCGATTTGAGCCTATTCTTAATCTATGTGAGTGCATCCAATATATATTATACTCCAGTTTATCTATTTTAATACACTATGTGATGATTCTTCTTTTATTGTAGCATTTTACCTATATACATCTCTGTTTAGTGTGTTTCTAGCGCGTCACTATATTGACCATTGCCACTCAGTTTTGATGTCTTTTTTTGGTAAGTTTTTATTTTTGTGTGCAGTGATAAATTCACAGATATCTGGACATTTCCAAGACGTCAAATGATAACAACAAGTGATACATGTCTAAGAAATACACATTTTGTGAATTGTGATAAACTCTGCTCTTTGTGACACGGAAACATAGGCCGTTGTTAGAGATAAGACCTATAAGAATAATATTGATGATCCTGCTAAACTGCAAGTGGTCTGGCTAGAAGTCCAACAAGGGGGACCTGGTGCAGATACTAGGCCGCAAATCAGCACAAACAAAATATGAAGCAAACAAATAATAAATATAGTTACAACTAGAAAAAAATGTTGAGCGGCTGAAAGGTTTCCACCTTAGTGTAGTAAATAATCTTTTAGACAGGAGTTAGCGATATGTCAGCCTATACCCAGGCAAGGGAAGTTGGATTGGTAGTAGAAAAAAAACTAGGCTTTCACAGTTAAGACCAGTAAATTTGGCCCCTTTATACCCCCAGCTTCCACATAGCAAGCCCCAGGCATGTTCTGAAGGCAACGCGCCATGTCCATGTACCCCTCCTCACCACTCATGCCAGGCAAAGTCCACAGACAGTCCCTTATTCAGAGCTTCTCCACGTGGTGACGCTGATGCTCTCAGCCAAGGACTGGTGACTGGTGGCTTACGGCTTTGAGATTCTGCAGAAGATGGAAGCGTGTCACCAGCGCTGAAAGGACACCAGGAGCCCGATGGGGACCAAGGCAGGAGGACAAACCATTACTAAACGGAGAATGGGGCCAGGGTACTCCTCCCGGACCCAGCATAACTGCTACAGCCGACTGACACTTGAATTAACCCTTTAAGAATTCAGAAGTTATTAAGATGTCTTGCTTCAGCTTGTCAATTTTTCATTCATACTTATTTTCTATATTTGTTACCAAAGAAAAATACGAGATAGGAATTCCTGGAATTCACCAACTGATGGCATACTGCATATTAAATTAATATTATTATTAACATTTATATAGAAGCAACATATTCTATAGCACTTAACAGTTATAGACTAGGGATCATTTGACAAGTAATTTACATACAGAATATAACAGAGACAAGAGGTAGAGAGGGCCCTGCTCAAACCAGCTTACAATCAATGCAGATATGCATGTGCTTTTTTATCTTGATATCATGACCGTTCTGGCATATTATCTGACACGAAGGGGTGACAAACGTTGCACCATATGCACCATAACTATCTTGCAGAGAAAGATAGAGCAGCGGCACCCTCTAGTGGACAGTTAAAAGAATAACACATCACAAAAAGCAGCTACTATAACCCTTTGCATGCTCTAGGGTACTCAAATGGTTAGCAAAAAAGATCTTCAAAAATTATACCATTGAGACGTCAATGAATTCTAAACGAGTTGCTTCCAGGTTTGTGCTAATGAGAACCACCCGGATTAAACAGCACTGCGAGTGGGATGCTTTGGCAGCGACTACAACCAGATTGCTATGCAGAGAGAAAATAATGCAATACTTTTTCGTTAGATCACTCCCTGTGCTACGGGGATTGCTGGTGTTAACCCCTTGAAAACAAGATCTGTATTGAGCTGACCCTGTGAAAGATGGTATATACTTTAGCAAAATCACTTTTTAATCAAACATTCTTATGTATCCCATACCAATCCATTTACTAAATGGTTATGTGTCTATTGTATGAAGATCCAGGAATTATACAGGTCAGAAAATCATATACAAAAAATGTATCTTTTCTTTAAACTTTTCTAACTAGGGTGGATCTGGTTGGCCCAGGGCTCTCCGAAACCTGGAAGGGCTAATTCAGAAATTATTTTCGACATTGACTGAGTTGCAGAAGATGGACTCGAATGTAGTTGCAGGAAGAGCCTTGTTTTATGTCAAACTGTTCCAAATTGGTAAACTATCCACGCACAATTATCTCACGTTTATAGTCTCCCCAGCTATTGATTCATCACGGCGTTTCAGTATGTAGATGTTAGTTGTGAATTCAAGATGACATTATATTAAATAAATTAAAAATCAAAAGGCAAATGGCTTGTGCACACTTGAGGCTCATTGTGCATTATACAAAAATACATTTAATTTTAGTACATGATAAATTTGTCATATTAGCATGCTCATTGATCCTCCCATAAAACGCTATAGATAAGTGATAAGAGGTTGAACTTGAAGGGCGCATGTCTCTTTTCAACTATGTAACTATGTAACTATGTAAGTATGAGGCGACGCTCACATTCATTTTCTTATTCAGATATTTTTATTGAAGATTTTTCAAATAGCAATGTAACAGATTTCAAATAACAATGTAACAACACATTCATTTTCTGACTAATTTTGATGGTAGAATGCTGTGAACTCATTTGTTGTAAGAATATATGGAATACCCAGGGTTGGCTGAGAGATCTCAGTCCGTTCTTGGTAAAGCAAATATCGCGCAATGAATTTAGAGCCTGAAGATTTGTAGCAGAAGAGAAATATTTGGAGGTGACTCTCTTCTAACGCACATTAATTATATATTTCATGCATCTCTATAATATGTAAAATAAATAAAAAAAAGAGTATAAAACCATATTGGAGTGACCATTATCAGGTATTTTTCTTACCAGTGTTCCTCAAAGAGACCCATGTCCGACTATCCTGGGATATTTTTCTGGTGCCTAAGGTGTTTCAAGGAATTCCTAAAATAATGTTTACTTGCATAAGACGCCCTTATGTAGGGGAGTAGTGACCCAGGCTGGCAGCAGGGGGAATGAATAGTCCGTTGTTTAGCTGCAGGAAGAGGGCTGGATGCAGCCTCATGCCAGTGTATGTATTGCCGGGAGCCAGTTAACAGCCCCGTTTGTGAATAATATAAGGACCTTATTTAGGTTTGTGTTTTTCTGTTACAGGTGTTTATGGTCTATCCCTTCATATTCATATTACTAATAAGATAAGTCACACATTCACATAGTCACATGTTCAGATGGATGAAATGGTCACATTTGGTTTTATTGAAGTCATTTAAACCCTTAAGGACACGTGACGGAAATTTCCCGTCATGCTGGTCTTTTACTTCTATGGGTGTGTGCTTAAGGGGTTAATATCTAAGCTTTACTTACTGTAAATTTCTAATTTTTAGTTGCAGGTTTAAGGACAAAGGAGTCAAATTTGGAAAAAACAAAAACATTCAGGGTTATTTACTAATGTGATAATTCAAAGTGAATTTCAAATTTAACCCCTTAAGGACTGAGCCAAATGTACACGTTGTGATCAAAACAAAACGTAAACAAAAACTTGAATTTGCGCTATATGTCTGTTCAGGCATAATTCGCCTCTTTCATATTATGTGCACCCACACTTATTATATATATCATTTTATTCTGGGGAAACAGGGCTTTCATTTAGGTATAAAACTATTTAATATGAATAAAATATAAAAAAAAATGGGAAAAAATAAGATTTTAATTTTTTTTTTGTTCTATGTAACATTCTAACTGGCATACTACTGTTTGCTTTTACTGCAATAAAATACACATATTTGTATAAAGCGATGTCTCACGTGTAAAACACTACCCCCTATGTACAGGTTTTATGGTGTTTTGGGAAGTTACAGGGCCAAATATAGCACATTAAATTTTTCAGTTTTCTCACATTGAAATTCGCCAGATTGGTTACGTTGCCTTTGAGACCGTATGGTAGGGATCGACCGATTATTGGTTTTGCCGATATTATTAGCCGATATTCAGTATTTTCGGCAATATCGGTATCGGCCAATATAGATACCAATATCGCCGGGCTTGTTAAGTACTGGGGGGCCGCAGGAAGCTGTTTCTTACCTTTCTTGCAGCTCCTCCAGCTCCCGAGTGCAAATCTCGCGAGTCCCGCGGCCGCAGAGCGTTGCCATGGGTTACCATGGCAACGCTCCGTGCGGCACTAAGGGCCGTAAGATTTACAGTGGGGAGCTGTAAGAAAGGTAAGAAACAGCTTCCTGTGGGCCCCCCAGTACTTAACAAGCCACCGGACCACCAGGGAATACTATATCCCCCCTCCCTGGTAAGAAGCAGGGAGGGGGGCCTAAACAAACAAAAAAACAACATTTAAATATTCAAAAAAAAATGTAAATAAAAAAATGCCCCCCCCTCCCATTTTACACAAATTACATCACTACACAAACACACACACACACTGCATTATATACACACACACTACACAAACACACACACACTGCATTATACACACACTACACAAACACACACACACTGCATTATACACACACACAACACACGTTGCATTATATACACACTGCACAAACACACACACATAATTAAAATTAAAAAATGCCACCCCCCATTTTACACAAATTACATCACTACACAAACACACACACACGCACTGCATTATATACACACACACTACACAAACACACTGCATTATATACACACAAACACACACACACTACATTTTATACACACACACACACACACTACACAAACACACACACTGCATTATATACACACACAAACTGCATTATATACACACTACACACACGCTGCATTATATACACACTACACAAACACACACACTGCATTATACACACATACAATGCAATCACTTTACCCACACTACACACACTGCATTCACTATACACACTACACAAACACACTCTGCATTCACTATACACACTACACAAACACACACTCTGCATTCACTATACACACACACTACACAAACACACACACACACTGCATTCACTATATATACACACTACACAAATACTCACTGCATTCACCATACACACTACACAAACACTCACTGCATTCACTATACACACTTCACAAACACACACACTCTGCATTCACTATATATACACACACTACCCAAACACTCACTGCATTCATTATACACACTACACAAACACTCTGCATTCACTATATATACACACACACACTACACAAACACTCACTGCATTCACTATACACACTACACAAACACACTCTGCATTCACTATACACATTACACAAACACACTCTGCATTCATTATATACACACACTACACAAATACACACTGCATCCACTACACACACACACTACACAAACACACACAGCTCCCCTGTCTAAACACACTTCATCCACTACACATGGCATGTATATTTTGTGCATTTACCTTTAGAATTAGTTTTTTTTTTCAAAATGGTAAATGTACAGAATATTGGCAAGCTATCGGCTATCGGCCTGAAAGTTCACAGCTTATCGGTATCGGCTCTAAAAAATCAATATCGGTCGATCCCTACCATATGGTAGCCTAGGAATGAGCCCAGGAATGGTAGCCCAGGAATTACCCCCATGATGGCATACCATTTGCAAAAGTAGACAACCCAAGGTATTGAAAATGGGGTATGCCCAGTCTTTTTTAGTAGCCACTTGGTCACAAACACTGGCCAAAGTTAGTGTTAATATTTGTTTGTGTGTGAAAAATGCAAAAATCTAATTTGAATACCAATTTTGGCCAGTGTTTGTGACTAAGTGGCTACTAAAAAAGACTGGACATACCCCATTTGCAATACCTTGGGTTGTCTACTTTTGCAAATGGTATGCCATCATGGGGGTAATTTTCATTCCTGGGCTACCGTACAGTCTCACAGGCAACATAACCAACCTGGCTATGCCGTCCATGTGATCGCGAGGTCCTTGTAAGGACCTCGCGATCACATGTCCCAGGGGGGGCAAAGAGGATGGAGGGGGACTCCCTGGGCTCCCAGGTGAGTACCCATACCGCGATCGTCGACGTGGGATCGCCGGAGACCGGGTAAGTACATAGGACGGATTGGGTGTTCTATGCCGCCCTCTGGCGTTTAGAGATCGTTCCCTAAGGACGGCATAGAACGCCCGCCGTCCTTAAGGGGTTAAAGGATCACTATAGGGTCATGAACACAATCATGTATTCATGACCCTATAGTGTTAAAATCACAACTTAGGTGGCTTGCCCTCCTTTAGACTCCTTAAAGGGTAATAAAACTTACCTTATATCCAGCGCTGCGTGTGTCTGCCGGCACTGGTCCCTTTTCCTTTCCATAGGAAAAGCACTGGATTGACTGAAATCGGAAATGAAGCGGGACAGGGGCAGGGCCAAATTCTGGCTTGGCCAATCAGCACCTCCTTACAGAGATGCATTGTATCAATGCATCGCTATGAGGAAAGTTCAGTGCGCTAAACAGCAGTCACTGCCCCAGGAAGTACCTCTAGTAGCTATCTTTAGGCAGTTTTTAGATGAAAATGCCTGCAGGGAATGATTATACTCACCATAACAACTACATTAAGCTGTAGTTGTTCTGGTGACTATAGTGTCCCTTTAAGGTCAATATAATCAAATTGGAAACATTCTCTAAGTCAGCTGTGTTTTCAGTTTGACTACCGTGGCCTTAAATTTTAAATTTACTTTGAATTCTCACTTTAGAATAACCCTAATTGTCTAACTTGGCTATTTTTCCAGCTCGGCTTTTGTGGCCTAAAATCTGTTCTTTTTTGGTTGTTCAAATTTTGGTAAATAAAACCAAATGTTTATCTGCCATGATATCACTTGTTTGATTTTTCCATCACACGTTAATACCATAAACACATGACTGTCATGTGGAGGTGTCTAAGTACTCCTGTGCACTCTCTCTGGCGGAGTCTCAGCAAGGTGTGTATGTATCTCTTACATTGTGTAATTTTTATAGTGGTCTATATGCAGTTTTATGTTTTAGATGCACCTAAGTTTGTACCATCTGTATCTACGTGGTAAATTAATGGAGCACTTTAAGTACCATAACCACCACATCTCATGATTTAACCACTGCAGCTTAATGCAACAATTTGAGCCTGTAAAGAAACAAACCTGAGCCATGCTTTTGAGTCTTTACCCAAGAGTTAGAACAAGGGTGCCCAAAAGCTAGATACCCAGATGTTTTAAAAGATGGGTGTTAAAAGATGTTAGAAGAACCGCTAGGTAGAATAATGAAGTCTGAGGAGCTTGCAATTAAAACAGACCTTACACTTGTGGAGTCTCCTGTAGTTCTTGCAAAGCTCCCCCAGGTAATAAGTTCAATTACTGCTGGTGCCAGGAGGGACAAAATGAGATGTAGATCAATAACTCTGATGTTTGAGAGTTACGTGAATAAGGAACAACTTGTGCCATTGGCGATGTCTAGAATGTGTCAGGGTTCCTAAAGGGGTGTCAAGCTGGCTCGGCTGGTTGTGAAATGGTCTGAATTAATGCAGTCCGAAATAAGGACTGTCCCACTGACATTGGGACAGCTGGGAGGCTTGTAGATCTATTAGCCTCAAATCCTTCATTCTCAAATGGCTTCCTGGCATATCTGGAGCCACATCATGCGAGAACATGAAACAGGGATCTATGGAATATACTTCAAGGCAGATAGATCGTCTACAGATATTCTTGACCATGCACATGGACATCGAGGACATATCTGCTATACATTTGCTCAAGAAGATGGCTTTCCTCATCGGCTGACACTTGAAACCTCTAATGAGTACTGGCGGCAGTGGAAATAAATATTCCAGTTTTGCCTTTGTAGGTCCTTATTTATACAAAGTAATATATATTTTGTTGTGTGTGTGTATCATTGGCATAACATATAAAGGCAGCTTGTCTTTAAGGTACACTATAATCACCAGAACACTAACAGCTTAATGTTCTGGTGTCTATAGTCAATCCCTGCACGCCTTTTAATGTAAACACTGCCTGTTTAGGGAAAGGGCAGCGTTAACATTACAGCATAGAAATACTGCTAGTAGCAGTAACTTAGACGACCACTAGTGCTGGCGTTCAGCATCTCCACGCTCTGCATGGAGACACTGAACGCTCCCTATAGAGATGTATTGATTCAATGCATCTGTATGAGGAGATGCTGATTGGCACAGCGTGGCGTTTTGCCGCACATGCTCAATAGCCTCCCAATGCATTTCTACGGGAGAGCATTGGCTCTGGATTGGCTGAGATTGCCAAATTTTATCATCTCAGCCATGGAGGTGGAGTAAGGCGGAGCAGCATGGTGCTGAAAAAAAAGGCAGTGAAACCACTTTTTTAAAGTAGAAGGGGGCTAGAGACTTAAATAGTCATTCTACCAGAAATGTTTGTGTTCCTGACACTATAGCGATCCTTTAAATATTCTATATGAAAAACTCAGAACTGGCAGGTCCATGTTTAGAAAGGATTTATCAAAATTCACTTGTCAAATGATCCAATTACCTGCCGAGTTAGCACCCAGTGACTTTGCTAAACAAGCAAACCTGATTAATTAAATAGGTAAATAGATTGAATTGAATGCAGTGAAACCAACTATAAAATAATTGAATCTGGGGGGGGCGGAGCCTAGCAGCCAAGCTGAGCGGTTGTGCCAAGCTGCAGCTCCTGCTCAAATCGACACAAATCAGGGGTAAAACCCAAAAAAGCTGGCACAAAAGCACACTGGAGTGGAGCTAGTAAGACGGGGACACCCGGGCGATTCCTCCGACACCAAACCGAAGCGTGTGACCCACCGGGACCCCGCTCTACAAACCTGAGGCCCACCGGAGATCGAGCTGTGGAGAGACGGCCGCTCTCCTCGCTGACTGCCTTGGGTATGGGACCCTCTGGGCTCCCGGCTCCTACCCCCCCCCCACCCCCCTCTGGACCGATGGGGGTCATCTCGGTCCACAGCGAGCAGCGAGAGAGGCAGACACAGACCGGATCCGCAGCCTTAGACACAGAAACAACGGGGTAGCCAAGCACATGGCGAGCCCAAGATGGCGGTGACAAACACACCAGGCGAGCGACATTACAAACCTGAGCTGGAGGACTATAGCGAAGTACAACAACGCATAAAAGCAACCTTTGCCCGATTCTGGTCCCAGCTCAAGGAAAAGATGCAAACACTCCAGACAAAACCGCAAACCCTACTGTCCACGGGCGAGCAGAGCCACGAGCGCAGGGAGCAGAGAGGGGCAACCTGGAAACCCACGGGAGTTAAACGGAGGCGGGTAGGTGAGATGCTACACACGCCACCCATCACCAGGCACCCCAAGAACCACTCAGCCTCACGGAGGACCCATACAAACCGGTACCCCAAGCGGAATCCCCGGGGTCCCCACCCGCGTACGGGTATCAGACGCACAAACACACGCCACCGAGCTCGCGGTCTGGGGGCCCGGAAAAGACCAACCTCGGTACCGCACTTACATAAGAGAGGAAGACCGACACAACACGGGGCAATCCACCCCAGAAAGGCAAAGGACTGGATCTTCAACAAGACCGCAACCCACGGAATGATAGTGCACACCCAAGCAGAATCCAGAGACTGGTATGAGGCGCAGGACTGGCGAGACCCCACAGATCTGGACTTTTCTGCCCATATACCACTCAGGCAATACACAGGGCACAGAGACCTTATGCAACACTGGGTCGCGGACCTTCCAATCAGGGGCATAGGCAGGAGGAACCTATGACATCTCATGAGCCTGTCCCCAGCCGTACCTACCTCTTTGAACTGCCTGATTTTTCTTCTCCTTGGTTTGCTTCTCTAAATGTTTTTCATGCTACACATCCAACGACCAGCTAGGTCTACAAAGGACTACATTCAGACACGAAATACAGCACAACATGCCCACCTACACGCTAGAAACCACCCTCACTGCCCCTGCTATAACTATACACTATTATTGATTACCTATACTGAGTCAGCAAACAACACAGTAGTTCTGGCACCCTAAGTATCACTTACAGATGTTAGCAATACGCCTCTACCGGCTGCACCGCTGATAAACATTGAAGCATCAGTCCAGCAATACATACTCACTCAACAGCACAGTCAGAGGACAAGCCTCACAATAGCGATAGCACGCACACTGACTCTCATTACACTATTGTTCTTCAACTCTTACCATAAATATGAAAAAAGTGCACAGTTACTCATGCCATGCATATGTCAATCTTTGTCTCCTAATACTCTGGCAACAGCTGTTGTGGCATTGCTAGCATAAATGTTATATGTAATAATGATGCACGAAAAAATAAAGAATTTAAAAAAAAAAAAAATAATTGAATTTGCCCAATGAAGTAGTAGGAAATAAATAGCTTCTAAATACTCAAACTGAAAAAAATACTTATTTTATTACCGTAAGTTGCTAATTCACCTGTTTTATTCACGAAATACTGAAATGTAGTGAAGAAAAACCTGAATTGCTAAGTTCAGGCTAAAATAAGCAAGCTATGATGATATGAAACAAATACAAGTTAATCCTAAATGATAGAGGAATACAACTTCATCTCTATCTATATCATATATACATTGTGCTAGCTGAATTGCTCGAAAATGTCTAGATTTTCTAGAATTAAGAATGCTGTATGTACTCTGCTTGTCTGTTATCAAGGAAACTCTTGCCTGGGCACTTCTCCTACTATAATTGAGCCTAAGGGCAAACAATGCCAACAAGGGGAAATTGGGAGGAGGGGCAGTCTCTGTGTGAGAGCAGCACCAGCAACAGTGTGGGGAGAGGAGAGAAACAGCAAGAATGAGTTATTGCAGCAACTTTGGACAGGCAATCTGAAAATATAGAGATAGCACAGATACGCTTTATTTACACAAAGCCAACAGAAAGTGTTGGTGAATTGTAACCTGTTATTTAAAGCAGGTATGTGCTTCCTAAACAGTGGTATGCAGGTAGAGGTGTGTCTTACATCATGAGTAACACCCACTGAAAACATTGTCTCAGCAGGAGACAGCGGTAATAGACATAAATTAAAATATGAGCTTTTAATAGTATAAAGGGGATAAAAACATTAAAGGACCACTGTAGTGCCAGGAAAACATACCCGCCGGGCTCTAGGGGGAGAAAGGGGTTAAATTTACCTATTTTTCCAGCGCCGGGTGGGGAACTCTCCTCCTCCTCCTCTCCTCCTCCATATTGCCGTCATCGGCTGAATGCGCATGCACGTCAAGAGCCGCGCGCGCATTCAGCCAGTCCATAGGAAAGCATTCTCAATGCTTTCCTATGGATGCTGGCGTCTTCTCACTGTGAAAATCACAGTGAGAAGCGCGGAAGCGCCTCTAGC